>NW_027281467.1:0-5000 GCF_046629955.1 Centroberyx affinis
CCCACCTTTTCCTCTTCCTGGTCATCTTACCTCTCATCATCATCATCATCATCATCATCATCATCATCATCATCATCATCCTGCTTTTCCTCCTCCTTCGAATCATCTTCGCCTTCCTTCTCTCCTTCATTTTTACTTTCATCATCATCATTTTCCTCCTTTACCCCCTCCTCCTCTTCCTCCTCTTCCTAGGCATCTTACCTCATCATCATCATCATCATTATCATCAATATCATCATCATCATCATCGCCCCTCTCTTCTTCCTCCTTCTAATCATCTTCACCGTCCTTCTCTACTTCATCTTCGCTTTCACCACTATTATCATCATCATCTTCCTCGTCTTTTCCCGCCTTTTCCTCTTCCTGATCACCTTACCTCTCATCATCATCATCATCACCATCATCATCATCATCACCATCATCATCATCATCGCCCCTCTCTTCTTCCTCCTTCTAATCATCTTCACCTTCCTTCTCTCCATCTTTGATTTCATCACCATTATTATCATCTTCTTTGTCCGCTTCCTCCATCTACCTGCTCATCTTACCTCTCATCTTCATCATCATCATCATCATCATCATCATCATCATACCTGTCATGTAAAGTGTTAATAATAATTAATTAACCCATCTGCAGTGTGTTCTTCTCAGTCGTTCAGCTTCAGCAGATGGAGGCTAAGCGGCTGCATTATCTCCACACTGTAAGAGTTAATATCTAATATCCATACGGCACAACAGGCTGAACCGACACATAAACCCCAAATCTGAGTTATAACATTATGACCCAGATCTGCCTACTTCATTACTGGCTTAACATGGAGAGAAAAAAAAAAAAAACCCACTCCAGATCTGGGTCACACAGGGGGTTAACAAGCACATTCTATATCCAAGCACAAATCCAGCCTGGATGAAATGTCTTCATGCAGCTGTAACTGAAGAATATGTTTAATTTTTGCAATGTGTCTAAATTCCAGCGGAGCTCAGCCTGTAATTGTGTTCATCGTTTTGTCGACCAAGGACTTGAGTCGCACAGTATTCTTTCAATTGGTTTCAGCTCAATCAGTTTTTTTTTTTTTTTTTTTTGCAAGAGCAGCTGTGTGTGTTTTTTTTTTTTTCCAAACGATGGATATCACATGTTGGAGGGAAACGTGTTCGCTCGCTCGGAGCACCGTCCTCTGACAGCTTCAACCTTCATTCATTCATTCATTCATTCATTCATTCATTCATTCATTCATTCAGTCCATTTCATTTCAATTCATTTCAATTCATTTCAATTCATTTCATTGACCTGCATGTCTTTTGAAGCTCAGGTGAATTGAAGACTCTAAATTTCCCATATAGGTGTGAGTGTGTTTGTGTGTGGCATGGCATATGATGTAGAATATGATGTATAGTTTTGTACACTACTATAGTCAAGCATTTGGGGACACCACATTTTTCTATATTTTTACTATTTTCCACATTTTAGAATAATAGTAACGACATCAAAACTATGAAATAACACAAATTTGTCTAAAAAAACCCAACCTAATTTCAAGCGTTTAAGCAGAAACCTTTAGATCAAAATGGCTTTAAGAGAATGAAAAACATAGAACATTCAATCAGGTGCGTCCAAACTTTTGACTGTTAGTGTATATGATGCAGTAAACAATGTATATGAAGTATGTATATGACATACAGGATGCATGTGATGGTAAATATAGCCTATAGTATGTATATGATCTAGTATGGTATATGACATGTATACACTTTCTTATTCAATCTGCCATCTTGTACTGTGAAAGAGGACCACAGTGGAAATAAGCCCTCGGGCTTTTTTGTGTATTTTAATCCTTGACAATTTTAAAAATCTTATATGGGGACTGTTATCATGATTAGTCTATCATGTATGTTTTTCAATTTTTGTCAAATAAATCTATCTATCTATCTATCTATCTATCTATCTATCTATCTATCTATCTATATGATGCTATGTAAAGCCCTTTGAGACTTGACTGTGATAAAGGCTGATATAGACTAGACGAGAATTGTTAAACCCCTCTTCATTTCAGTGATGAAGGCCTTCAGATCTGTCACATATTCACACTCCTCATGATCTGGAGCCTCGACTGAAAACATTTCACATGCGGCGGCGGCGGCGGCGGCGGCTGCTTGTTCGTCTGGAAGCTACAGGTTATTTATAGACCGATCTGGTACATCGTGTTCGATAGAGCCGCTTGGATCAATAACACCACAAAAAGTGTCCTTCCACATCACACGACAATAGAATCAACCCAGCGTCTATTTCCACCTTGTTCTGATTTATGAGATATGCACTGTATGTGATTTGTTTCCAGCAGAGAGCAGAGCCGCAACGTTCCCCAAACACAAAATGCTATTTCAAGCCCAAGGTGTCATTTCTTTGTAGGTCACTTTGTTTTATTATGCAGGAACACAGTTTTGTGCTATTTCTGTTGTGCTGAGTGGGCCCTAATGGACCCAGCGGTGCAGGTCCTCCCTTTATTAAAACTGATGCTCTGATAGCTCTGTCCCTTTTTTTTATTTCACAGCAAGAAAAAGTGCTGCACAAACGCACTTACACTTATTAGAAAACCTGCTGCTCCTGTATGAGTAGATTCATTTTCACTTATCCAGGTAGTGAGATGTCAAAAATCTCTAGATAACACTTTACAATAAGGGTCACAATAAGGGTTAGTTAATGCTTATTGCTTATTGTTATATGCTTATTAGAGCTGCAATGATTAATCGATTAATCGATTAGTTGTCAACTGTTAAATTAATCGCCAGCTATTTTGATAATCGATTAATCGGTTTGAGTAATTTTTTAAGAAAAATAAGTAAAAATTCTCTGATTCCAGCTTCTTAAATGTGAATATTTTCTGGTTTCTTTACTCCTCTGTGACAGTAAACTGAATATCTTTGCGTTGTGGACAAAACAAGACATTTGAGGACGTCATCTTGGGCTTTGGGAAACACTGATCCACATTTTTCACCATTTTCTGACATTTTATAGACCAAACAACTAATCGATTAATCGAGAAAATAATCGACAGATTAATCGACAATGAAAATAATCGTTAGTTGCAGCCCTAATGCTTATTAAGCATTAACTAACCCTTAACTTAGTGACCCTTATTGTAAAGTGTTACCAATCTGTATGAAAACAAAATCCACAGGACTTAAAAATGAGAACCGGTGAAGGATGAAGCCTCTGGGATGAGTGGTGAAACATCTTCATTTTAACTCCAATTTATTTTGTTTTTATATATATATTCTTTTGGACATACTACTCCTATACCAAGTGAGCAGATTATCGGGGACCTCTTGGCACCATCGCACCCACCCACCCGCATCCACCCCCCCCGACCCTGAGGCTGAGAAACCCTGACGTGGATTCTGGAGGCTGGAAGTGGCAGCCTGCCTGTTTAAGATGCAGAGGCGCGCGCGGCGTCCAGACAGCGGCGGCGGTGCGGTGACGCGGGTGCCGACGGCTCCGAGCTAAAAAAAGAAACCGGCGCAGGAAGAAGAGTCTTCACACACACACACACACACACACACACACACACACACACAGACGGGCTGCATGCATCACACATCACACTGCAGCCGACATTCCAGGGAGGCGGTGAGGAATGCCGCTCAGACCGGCTCGAACCGGTCTGCTCGTGCAGTCCGGTTGAGCTGCCGGATGCATCTGCAGGCCTGCTGGAGTCTTGTTGATGTACAGTATCGGTTTGCTGACGTATGCAGCTGATATTGGCCTTTTGTTATGGGCCAGTCGGTGTCTTCCGCCTCTGATATGATGGATATGTTGTAGGTTGTTTATGTATTTATTGTAGAATCCATACATCATTACACTGGCTGTCTATGGGAAACCCTTAAATGCACAGTATGTAATTTCTGCCGCTAGGGATCTGTCAATCAAAACAATAATAAAAGACGTAGTTTGATGACATCATACGAGGAAACTATAAAAGTTTCTTATATATAACTATATACTTCCTTCTTTTATAGTTTCCTTGGTGTTTCCCCGGAAGTTAGGGGGTAAAGGGGATATGACGCCACTGACAGTAAGTACACAACTCAACAAAATATATAGGCTAACATAGGTCTAGTCGTTTTTAGATATTTTTAATGCGGAAATGTTACATATTATACCTTTAACTTTAATTGATTTGAATGCAACATTTCGATTGGATTCCACACCAGTAGGCTCTATAGGGATGGGCCGATATATCTAAATTCAATATATCGCAATATAAAAATGTGACAATATGTATCATGGGGCAGAAAAATGGATGTTGATATCAGCTCTGTTTTATTCTGCTGTAGTAATCACAGATGAGACGTCTTCATCGTCACAATTTCACAAAATCTCATCCAAATTATATTATTGTCACTTTGTAATGACATTTTTAAATTGTTGTTTACATTCTCGCTAGAAAGATTTGTGTCACAGAAATAAACAGAATTCTGCACAGTCAGACTTTGTTGTCAATTAACTTTTATTTACTACATTGTATTGTGGTTGTATTGAATCATGAAGCCCATATCACGTATCAAATCGTACGGTGAGACGAGCATCTCGCCCCGTCACTACAGGAATATATTTTACATTTCTTCTTCTATTTCTTTCTTTTTTTTCTTCTCTTTTCCCATAAAACTGTCAGTTCTTGTTTGTGGCTTTTTATGCTCCTGTTTTATAGCTTTTGGGTTTTTTTGTTGTGCTCTCTTCATGTTTGCCTAATTTGGAGGTGTTGGATCTGTCCATCTGTATGATGTCATATGTCTGTTCCTTCAACATCTCAATAAAAGAATGGATCACAAAAAAAAATGGAGGGTTTTAGTTTCCCAGTGTGTTTCAGAGGCTTCTTCAAGCTTTACCAAGAGTAAAATTCTGGATGGAAATGGTGAATACTTGTCGATTTTTTTAATTTTTTGGTATAAAAACAGTCCAATTCAAGATATTGAATATCATCATAAAATATTGGAAGATACAA
>NW_027281467.1:7500-27500 GCF_046629955.1 Centroberyx affinis
GTCTGGTGTGTGTGTGTGTGTGTGTGTGTGACAGGCTGAGAGGCTTCCATTCAAATTGTAATTGATTTACTGGTAAATTGATTTAATGTTTTGCAGTTGGCTTATTTTGTGTCCAACGCCAGCAGAATATGAAGAGTTTCGAGAATGAGAATATCTACAGTTTGAAATTATCTTATTATCTAGTTATCTAATTATCTAATTAAGTTATCTTAATTGACAAAATATTAAACACCAATGCTGTGAAATTATTCTACAGATTCCAAATAATGAACTTCATGTATTTTCTTTCCAAAATGGATATAAAGCGATTATGTAGAACTCTTTATATTCACTTTAGCTGGCTGTTTAATCCCATTTGCAGACTGTAATTTGAATAGTATTATGATTATTGTTGTCATCGACAACGAGTATCAATCATTATTTCAAGATGTGGAGAATTGTTGAGACTCACAAGTCTTCTCCTACTTTTCAAAAATCTGTAATCTGATTACTGAGTATCTGCATCTGTAATCCATTACCATTACAGTTGATTTTTGTAAGTGGCTGCTCCCTGTCACTTGGTGTGTACATTATCTATTACTGTACTGCAGTGCTTCTCAACCTTTTCATATGAAGGACCCCTAATTTAGTCCACATCAGGGCCACGGACCCCCAATTGATGAGATTTTGACTCAAATCTGAGAATATTTTTATTGTCAGATATGATTTTGTCCAGAATTCCATGACTATCTGTATTGTAGGTAGAGACATAACAAAGAAACTATGAACAAAACAATCATTCTTCTACATTCTCTAACTGTGTTAACTTCTTGTAAATGAAATAATGCTGAAGTTTAACAATTCATCAGTTTGCTGGGGACCCCCTGGAACCCCCTCAAGGACCCCTGGTGGTCCCCGGACCCCTGTTGAGAACCACTGCATTGTACTGGATTACAATTGCAATTTTTGTGTGTTGTTATTGTCTTTGTACTGTTGTATGTCAGAGTGCTATTATCTGTGATTGTGTTTAATGTTGTAAACCATTTACAGTTACATTTTTTATAATTATAGATTACTAAATTTCAGTCCTATTCTACATAATTGGCTACTCCCTGTCACTTGGTGTGTGTACTGTCTTCCAGCTGTGTTGGATTACAATGATCATGTTGGTGTTATATGGTATTGCTACTGGCTTTGTACTGTTGTAAGTCAAAGTGCTGTTACTTGTGATTGTTTAATGCTATAAATTGACATTTTTGTAATCCAATTAAGGTCATGTTGTGAAGCAATCTGGCTTTCCTGTCTCGATTCTATTATAATGTGGATATGATTGAGATTGAGATGTTGTTTTGATGAAGTGTGTATTTGGGATATTTTCAGTATATAGCTAGGCTGTATGTATGTGACTTTATAAACACCTGTGTATTTAATTAAAATGTGAAAATGACTTCCTCTGTAAAAACCCTGATGAAGGTTTGTTTCCACATAAAGTGAAGCATCAAGCATGTTTCTGATGATATATGATACACCTATACTCTGAAAACCTGGAATACATTTTGTGAATTATCGTAATCCAATTACAAAAATGTAATCCCATTATATATAATTGGTTACTTTGTGTCCCTTGATGTGTGTATTGTCCATTACTAGCTGTAATAAACTACAATTACCCTTTTTGTATAGTATTGTATTGCTGTTATCCTTGTACTGTTAGTCTAACTGTTGTAAATTATCAAAAAACAGCTTCCTATCAGATTATTAAAATGTAATCCCATCATCTGTGATCCACTGGTGTGTGTGTGTGTGTGTGTGTTGTGTGTGTCACTGGGTGCAGGATCAATAAAGCAGGCGGGTGGCAGGATGGGTAGAATGCATTCTCTCTGGTTTATTCAGGTTCTTTAGGAAGAGTTCTGTTTGAAATTACAAAATGCACTGGTAGAAACAGCAGAGATAGACAGAGAAAGAAATAGAGAGATAGATCGAGAGAGGGAGAGAAAAAGAGAGAGAGTAAGAGAGAGAGAGAGAAAGAGGGAGAGAGAAAGAAGGGATTTCATAGCCGGAATAAACGGGAATAACATCACCAGATTCAGGTTCAGGCAGCTCTTTACTCTCAAAGGGATTGTTTTTCATCAAGGAAAAGTTTTGTATTCCTTCTCCCCCTTTTTTTATTTTTTAAACTATTTTTTTCTTTTTTTTTTCGTAGCGTTAGTTAAAGTGTTATCTATCCTCGTTTCCCCCACGGTTTCCCCCCGTGAAATAACTGGCAATATAACAAACAAACATTCTTTGATTTCATCACCAAAGTCATTTCCATTTTTTGTCAGGATGTTTTTTTTTTTTGGTCAGGTTTTTTATATTTTTTGTTTTTAAAAATAGAAGAAAAAAGAAACACATTGCTCTTAAAAACATCTATCTATATATATTTTTACATATATATACTTTTTTTCTTTATATTCATTTTTTTTTTTAATTCCTGAAGTTGACTTGTTACCCCACATAGTGGCATGCACATTGCACATGCAAATCTGTAATTAAATACTTCTCTTTTATCTTAAATTGCCATGTATGTTTATTTTTTCTCTTTTTTTTCCCAACTTGCTGAGTGAATCCTGTATGGTTTTCTACTGTGGCACTGGTGCGGTTTCTACTGGATGTGTGGATGGTTTGCGTGCTGATGGATGGCCGATGGCGGGTCAGTTGCTTCGGAGAGTTTCCCCCGAGCGTCTCGCCGCTGACGGCATCTCCGTCCCCGTCGGCGTGAGGATCGATGCTCCTAGGCAGCGGTTCACATGGGAACAGGAGATGGGAGATTTAACCCTTTGTAGCCGAGATCAGAGGGTTTTTTTTTTTTTTTTTCATTCAGCCTTTATGTATCCGCCCAGCGCCCAGAGCCGTATATTTGAACTCTACGGCGTTTACTGCTTTTTTGGTTTGTTTGCCCAGGTGAGATCGATGCCATTTGAACTCAGGTGGCACCAAATAACGGCATGGATTTCCTCGTTCCCTCGTTAGGAGTGAGAACGAAATCTGAACAAATTACAGGAAATTACTCTAAAAACGCAAGGGTTTATGGGTATAAGGAGACAGATGTTGACGTCTGATACCCAGCGGTTCCTCATGCTTGGAAAGCCTATAGCAGAACAAACCGCAGTCTGGATTTATGCTCATATTCAGCTATTTCTTAACTGGTGAAATCACACAAGAGAGTGCAAAAAAGTCCATCATGCTCAGCTATCATGCTTTGATCCCCCCCCCCCACCCCCCGCCGCCAAAATCTCTAACCTGCAGGATGACAGGTGACCAAAGCTCTGTCCAGTAAACAAGATACTTGCGAGTCATGTGACTTTTGTTCACAAGCCCTGGATCTCTTGGGATTGGGCGGATCGCTTGTATTTGGGTGATGTAAACCTAAAGAACCAAATACAACTTTTCCACTCCGGTTCGGATCCAAGACAATCTGCAGGTGTGATCGCAGCCTCAGTCACTTTCAGGGTTTCGTAGACCAAATCTTGAGAAACCACCTGGGACCTGATGTTCAGACCGCCACAGAGCGATCGGATCTGCGATCTGCAAAGGGTTAAAAATCCTCCTGATTTCCTGATCTTGCTGCACCTTGAGATGTTTTTTTTTGTTTTTTTTGGGGGGGGGGGACAGACCGGAGATCAGCCAACAGCCTTCCGGGATGCTGCTGTCGAGCATCGGGAGGCGGGAGCTAAACGCTGATCTCAGGACAGATCTTCTCGAAGCAACTTGTCTCCACTGGGATGATGGAATGGATAGGAATGGAACAGAGAGAGAGAGAGAGAGAGAGAGAGAGAGAGAGAGAGGGAGAGAGAGGGAGAGAGAGAGACAGAGAGAGAGAGAGAGCGAGGGAGAGAGAGAGAGAGGCCTTGAGGGTTGCTATGGTGACAGCAGGAGACACTTCACCACGTCTCTCGGGAATCAATTAGAATCAGTGCAGAGTAGTTTTAACTCTCGAGCAGCCGTACACACACACACACACACACATCCTCCCACGCAGTTGCAGGACCTTGCGCGCACACACACACACACACACACACACACACACACACACTGCAGACACACGTTTGCAGACAAAAACACACCCACACACACTGCAGACATACTGTACATTCACAGTCAAAACACGCCCACACACACACAAACAGACGCATATGAACTCATTCAACCTACATACATGCACACACACACACACACACACACACACACACACACACACCGCTGATAATGATGATGTGTGAGAGACGGTGACAGCGTCAAGCAAAGCTCAATCACGCCACCTTGTGTTCATGAATGGCATGACATGCATCAACCAGAGGTGTAGAGCAAGAGAGAGACATACAGAGAGAGAGAGAGAGGGAGCGAGAGAGAGAGAGAGGGGGAGCAAGAGAGAGAGAGAGAGAGAGAGAGGGGGGAGAGAGAGAGAGAGAGAGAGAGGGGGGGGGGGAGAGAGAGAGAGAGAGAGGGGGGAGAGAGAGAGAGAGAGAGAGAGAGAGAGAGGGGGGGAGAGAGAGAGAGAGAGAGAGAGAGGGGGGGGGGAGAGAGAGAGAGAGAGTGAGAGAGAGAGAGCATGAGAGGCTGCAGAAATCGAGGCTGTTTCCCAGAAGCATCTTCTCGTTCAGTTCATCTCTCCTCTCTTCACTTCACAAGCGTCACAATTTCCATTTTCAAGAGATGAACTCAACTCAAATCAACACTGAATCACAGGAGGCAGAAGCTGATGTCGAGCTGCTCTCTACGGGTCAAAACTTTAAAGCGCGTTTTGCCTTCGACAGCTGATGCAAAACGCCTGCTGTGACATCACAGATTTGGGGCGTGGCCAGAAGCCGGGCGACATTTCAAACCTGTAGCAGAGGAGATCGCTAGAATATAACTACTGTGGTTTCTACAATGAATTACAATTTGTGAACAACCTCACATCAATCTTTATTCAGTGTTTGATAGCAGGTTAAGTAGCTCTATGCAATTTGGTTAGCAAGCTAATGTAGCTAATTACCAATCAATCACTTGGATGCTATGTGGTTAGCTAAACTGTAGGTACGGTGACCAGACGTCCCGGTTTGTCCGGGATTGTCCCGGTTTCAAGATGGGTGTCCTGAGTTCCGACAAATATCTGTAAAACACTAAAATGTCCCGGTTTTCAATATTCACTACCAAATTGTCCCGGTTTTCACCACAATTAAAATAATAATAATAGTATTATACTTGTTTTCAGCGCTTACATAGAAGTTTATCATGTTCTGTCCCGCTCTTTATTACCTAACCCAATCAAAAAACATAAAGAATGCATGGATGGATTTTTGGAGACAAAACATCATTTTTGTTTTGCTGAGGCTCTGTCCATGGTGTTGAAGGTGCAGTCACTAGGTGTGCTAAGCGCTGAAATAATTGTCCCCCATCCTGATGAAAACGCCTGTGGTGTGTGTATAAGCTCATACATGTGCGCGTGCATGAACGCTCGGGACACTTAAGGGTCCCGGTTTGGGGGTTTGAAAATGCGGTCACCCTAACTGTAGGCTACATTACAACAGAAAAGCCATGAATGTGCCATCTATTTTATTTAATATTATGGATTCAAAAGTCAAAGTCAAAGTTCACCAGATTTGAACTCTGCATGAAGGCGAAGTGTGGAATCGATTCGCAACCAGAAGCGATTGTTTTTACTCGTCATTTTATGTCGTTTTCGACTGATGTCAGCGGGAAGTGAAGCGACTTTCTGTGTGACCGCTCCTCCTCCAGGTGACTCAGTGTCGATTCGCTCTTTGATGTGAAGACACAGCGGGGAGGCCAGCTGCCCGACTCGAGCCGACAGGATGAAACGGCCAGAAGACGACAGACAGAATGAACAACATGAGATGAAGACGATGAGTTTTTCAGAAAGTTTATGGATTATATACAACAAGAGTTACAGAGGCAAAATGTACACCAGGCGGCATGGGGAGAGGAAGAGGAAGGGGTGAGAGACACAACACGATGACTGCCTACTCCCTCCCCCCCCCCCGAGGGAGGGGGGAGGGGGGCAGGATGGGGAGGCGAGGATCCTATTGGCTAAGAGACGAAGATGGTGATGAAGACATGGAAACACTGGTGCAGAGTGCAGAGTGTGTGTGCTGTGCTCGTCTCCGGAGAGTCCGGAAGAAATCGTGTCCTGTACAGTGTAAAAGGCACTGAAGGTTACCTACTGTAGCCGATGGTCAGTGGGTCTCAGCACACACACACACACACACACACACACACACACACCACACAGATATCAAAACACACACTTCTGAGCTGACTCGCACAGACCTCACTTTCTCACACACTCACAGATATCTAAGTACAGATATCAAAATACATGCACATGAACCCACTCACTCGCTCACACACACACAAACATACACTTTCTCTCTCTCTCTCTCTCTCTCTCACACACACACACACACACACACACACACACACACACACACACACTCACAGATATCTAAGTACAGATATCCAAATATATGCACAAACCCATCACTCACACACAAACACACCCATTCTCTCTCTCTCTCTCTCTCACACACACACACACACGTAGTAAATGTCTCCCTGTCACAGCAGTAACCCCCCCCCCTTCCTCCTCCTCCTCCTCCCCCCCCCTCCCTCCTCCTCCCAGTGGGACCAAGCGTGGGCGGAGTGACCGTGTGACAAAACGGCGTCTTGAACATGAGGATGAGTCCAAAGTGATCCAGTGCCATTGTGAAATCGTGTGTTTAACTTGTGACAAAACTACGACTTCTGCTACCCGCCCCCCCCCCCCCTCCCTCTCTCCCTCTCCCTCCCCCACCGTCCCTGGTAGGCTCTCTCTCGCAGCCACCCCACCCCTCGATCTTTGACACCCCCCCCCCCCACCCGCCCCGCCCCCCTCCTGCCCCCCTACACACGCATGCACACACCTAGTGCTGTACAAAGGGGAGACCACAGCGTGGCTTGAGCTACATAAGCACAACTTTTGGCAGCACTACTGTACATTAAAACCCACGGTGTAGTTTTTTTTTTTTTTTTTTTAAGAGAGCCCTTATTCGTGTGTTTCTCGACACATAGCCTCACTGACTGACCCACTGACACAATTTCACAGACGACTGAGTGGATGGGTTATATGTGTGTGGGTGTGTGGGTGTGTGTGTGTGTGTGTGTGGGTGTGTGTGTTTTTTTCTCTCTGGATGCGCGTCGTCTCCGAGTGAAAAAAAAAGAAAAGGAAATAAAAAAAAAAAATGGCTGATTATTGGAGGTAAAGACGGGATGGGTGAAGCTCGACAGAAGCCGCGGCGGGAGATGAAAACACAGAAAGCAGGATGAGTAGAAAATCTTTGAGCGTGAGAGATGACCGAGCAAAAAACCTTGCAACCCCCCCCCCAAAACCCCCCCAAAACCCCATTCAAATAATCAGTGAAACAACAACAATAACAAACCAAAAAAAAAAAAAAAAGATTAGACATTCTTTTTTTTTTTTTTTTCCTCAAAAAAAAAGAATGGGATTTGTTCTTGGAAAGCACACACACACAACATGCTTTCATACAAGGGCAGTGTTGTGTGTCGGCCATTTTGGATCCGCAGTTACAATTCTGGACAAGCGTGTGTGTGTGTGTGTGTGTGTGGGTTTCGTGGAGCCAAAATGGAGCGGGGGGGTTTCCTGCCCGTCGGGTCGACACGCTCGGTGTCAAGTGCAAGTGGTAGTTTGTGTGGGTCTGTCGGCAGGCTGTGGATGGGGGGGGGTGAGGGTCAGAGTCTGTAATGTAGGTTGCTGAGGGAGGGGGGGGGGGGGGGTCGACATTACAACGTCTGACTAAATGCCCATGCCAGGTAAAACCATACAATAACTCAATAAACCTAGGCCTACTGTTTCGTAGCTGACGTTTTCCTAACATCTACCTACCTAGCTACCTAACTCTAGAGGGACCTGAGAAGTAAGCAAACTGCTTTTCACCTCTGTAAACCTCTCACTACACCGCCTGAAACTGGACCCAGGACATCTCCGCCACGGACACAAAATGGCGCCCTGTGCCGTGCCTCACGGGTGAGGCGAAGCCGAAAAGGAGGCTAGCTCGCCAGCAGCTCGTCCGGTGTTACCGGTATTGTACTCCCCGTTGATGTAAAAGATCCAAGAGGCAACAAAGAGACTTCAAAAAGTCAAATTTCAAAATTCAATGTTGTTGTTGTTGAAACTTTTTTTTACAAAAAAAACGTTTTGCATCAAGTCGGAACGGGAGTCTCGGAGAATTTATACCGGATGTGACGATGATGTCATCTCTCTGACGTCAAGTCTAGTCTCTCGGCCCAGTCTCAAAACACACCGCTCTCCCTGTTTCTATGCTAGCATGGGAGCCGGTGGGACTGGAGTTTTTTTTAAGGCGTAGTGTGGTTGATCTTGTCTACTACAGAGGGGGGAGGGGGGTGGGGGTGGGGGGGGCTGGGGAAGGGGTGATAAATGTGACTCTGATACAGAAGGCACTGTGGCTCTGTAGGGGGTCCCGGGGGAAAGCGTCCCAACCCCCCCTCCCACCTGCCCCCGCCCCGCCTGCCGAAACCTCTCGGGGACGGGAGGTGAGGGCAGGGCTCAGGTTTACGCTCCCTTCCCCCCCCCCCCCGCTCTGCCAAAACAAACAAACAAACAAACAACAAAGAAAAACCGAAACCACCCCCCCCCCCCCCACAAATCCCCATTTTCACTACGCTATGCTCAACTGCTAGGCCTGGAGGCAAAACACACTCTGGGAGAAGACAGAGAGAGAGAAAGAGAGAGAGCGAGAGGGAAAGGGGGGATCGGGGGGGAGCGCAAAAAACGCCGCCGCAGGGAGGGAGGGAGGGAGGGAGGGGGGAAAGACAAATGCGACAAATGTCTCATGAAAGAAAAGGATTTTCACGGTGTGTGTGTGTGTGTGTGTGTGTGTGTGTGTGGGCGCGATGCGAAGTGATTGTGCAAAAAGTCGTGTGTCGATCCGGGCGTTCACGTTTTTCTCAGATCCGCTGTCTCGTCTCTGCGTGTCTGCTTACAGAACCATGGCGTTTTCTTCTCTTCTGAAAATAATAACGATGCGGATGTATGCGTATGAGGTCTGCATAGAGTCGATACACGTGGACTGGATGTTTTTTTAAAATTTTATTTCTTCTTCTTCTGGCTTCTAGCGGCCGCGAAAAAAGCAGCGCGAGGTTTTCAGAGTAGCTATAGATCGTCGACCGTATCATGAGCATGAACGGTATGCAAAATAAATAATATCTGAATCTCTAATTATACTCTGTCGTTATCTATAACTAACATCTACTGTATCGTATCTAGATTTATCTGTAGGCTATTATCTATATTTATCTACGCTCTTGTTCCTAGAGTTATTGAATATTTCAATAGTCGTTTTCCCTCTCGTGACCGTAAAGATGAAGTGTTTTCCTTCTCCTGTGATGCTGTTTTTTTTTTTTTGTGTGTCTTCATTATTCATCTTTCTCTGGCACGCTGCTGGACGGACCGATGTCAAAGCAAATGGACCCGAAAGAAAGAAAGAGAAAGACAGATGAAGACGCAAGAGAAAGAGAGAAAGAGAGAGAGAGAGAGAGATAAAGAGTTTTGTGGATACTGAAGTGGGTTTTGGCAGAAGAGGTTTCAGCTGAACTGTTGAACCTCTGGTGGTTGGATCGGTGATTTGGTGACTTCCTACATCTGGCTGTTCTCTGGTTATCCTGACCTGAGAGAAGGGGGTGGGGTAGGGGGGTGGGGGGGGGCAGCATTGGCACAGACAGACAGACAGAGGGACGGACGGACAGACATGGCGTCTCCCAGGCTACATCCCTATTCCCTGACTAGGACTTTACTTAATTTATATCTCCTAATTGATCCAGGTCTAGAAACCAGGATGTGGCTCGGAGGCTGTCCTGTCGAGGGGTGGGGGGGGAGGGGGGGGGGAAAGGCGGGGCAGGTAATGTGTGCTGATAACTGCCCCTGGTGGCAAAAAAGAGAACAACACCACCTAATACTGACTGACACCAATACTGAACCACCAATACTGTGCTGCCGCTGCCAGCGACTGGAAAAACTACAGAGCCGAACAGGGGGGGGAAACCAAAGTAAACAAGGAGGGGGGGGGGGGGGGGGGGGTTTGTACTTTTTTTTTTTTGTTTGTTTTTTGGGGGGGGTGTAGATTGTAAGAATTCAACTACCCAGGCTGCGTAAAAACCCCTTGAGGACGCTTGTGGTGGACTTTCCTCATACAGGCCTGTCTGAAAATACAAGCACAGAAAATAAAAAAACACAGGAAAAAAAAACCCTTCGCAGTGTAAAAACACAGACAAACTGCCCCTCACTCACTCTGAGCCTGAAGTCTGGATATCTTTGGGTTTGGAACTGACAAAGAGAACGGACCCAAACGACTCGTCACCACGGCTTTCCCTGACGTCTTCAGCTTTTCCAGTTTTTTTTTAGTACAAAATCTCCACACGCCCCCAACTCCCCTCCACCCGCTTTTTATTTTGAAGAGTGTGCCCAGAGCTTTTTAAGAGTTGCGTTACAACACGCAACAACGCTGTCCGGGTGTCAGTGTTCGCAAAGCCCCCCCCGCCCCCACCCACCACCCCGGAAGCGTTTTGCATGTTCGGCTTCGGGGAGCGTCCGGATAAAAAAATCATCAGGGAACAGAAACTCACGGGAAGAGGGGGAGGAGGGGAGGGGAAGGGAGGGGGGAGAAAAAAACGTAATCGATGTAAACAAGATGGACATAGCATACTGAACTCCAAATAACATGACAACAAATCTACAGCAACAGTTCTACCAATCAGTCGATCATCATCATTATCATCTTCATCATCATCATCATCATCATGTCATCGTCATTTTGCATTGACACTGATATCGTTATTCATAAGACTATCATCATTAACAATAATAAATCAGTTGTGGAAGAGGTTCGCTCCTCTCCGCTCTCACTCTCTCTCTCTCTCTCGTGTTCCTCGGTCAGCGAACGCCGCTTTTTTAAAAACCCCGTCGGCAGAAAAATCGAAGAAAGAAAGAAACAAAAATGGCCGACTGTCGAGCCCGCTTCGGGTAAACCGAAAACTGTTTTTGAGATGTTAAGTAAGTAAGAGAGAGAGAGAGAGAGACAGAGAGAGAGAAGGAGAAGAGGGAACTTCTTTGTAAACCTAAATGCAAAGTTTCCTATAAAGCCCCCAGGTCCCACCCACACCAGTTAGGTTTCCTCTCTAGTATGTATTTAATCAATCATGCAGGTTTCCATCAAATTTTGGACTCCGAAAAAGATCAAAGGAGGCTGAGCGAATGCAACAGAAGAACCAAGCTCCAATGTCCGAAGAAGAACAAGAAGGAGAAGTAATCGATAGAAGAAATACTGAAGAAATTAGTCTTTTTTCCCCATCCCTCCTTTCCTCTCCTCCGCCCCCCGCTCAACCGTGTGATGTCATTTCCCGCCAAGTCATCCTCTGCCGTGCGCCGGGTCAGATAACCGAGGAGGAAGGGGCTTCAAGAAGTGTCCGACTCCCCCCCTCAAGTTACGTGGCCCCACCCCCTCCCCCCCCCTCCCCCAGCGCACTCGAACAGGAAGTGAGGTCACACCGCGCGCCCCGCCCCTCCCCTCCCATCCCCTACCCCCCCACCACCACCACCACAACACAGGAAGTGATGTCACACCAGTTCCGTCAGCATTAGGTGAGTCTTTTAACAGTAAACAGAGATGATAAAACTCATCAAATATCAGCCAGCGCTGTGATTGGCTGGTTTTTGCAGTATAGGCGGAGCTTCCTGGTTCTGTCCCTTGGAAAGGAAAAGGTTAAAGTTAAAGTGGTTGTTCTCCCTTTTTTTTCTTTTCATTGTTTTTCGTGTAAAGTTTCATTTTTGTTCTTCATTGTTCAAGTTTGATTTTCTGGAGGCATAGCTTGGCATGTAAGGGTAGGGGGTCCTGGCTTTTAATTTATTTATTTTTCTTTTAAACGTGTCCGTCGAGGAGGAGCCTCGCCCCTCGCTCCTCTGGGCTCCGACTCGTTTTCGGGCGTTTGCAGTAGAAGACGGGCCGGAAAACGAGCCGCTCAGTCTGGGAGAGGTGCTTCCAGGCTTTGTAAACCGCTGTCGTCCCTGTCGCCATTTCTACAATGACATGCTCCTCCATAGCTTCCTGCTCCCGCACCTCTCTGTCGTCTCTCTCCCTTCCTCCCACGAGCCTGGCCTTGCCGGTCAAGCGGAGGATTCTGGGTAGTGTAGTTCTGAGACCGAGAGAGGGGAGGGGGTAAATGGGCCCCGGGCCTCGCCCCCCCCCCCCCCCCCCGCATCGTCCGTCTGTCTCTTCTCGTCGTGTCTGTGTGTTGCTCTGTCAGTGAATCGTTTTAGAGTCTCACACACACACACACGGTGTGTGAAAGGCTAGCAGCACCATCATCCCCCCCACCCCTTCCTCTCAGTCAGAGTCCGAGGGGCGGAAGTAGAGGGCTTGGAGGAGGGTCAAACCCCCCACCTCTCCTCCTCCACCCCCTCTGTTTTATTAAAGTCTATCCGAGGCCAGAGGATGTGAGGCTGCTGTTCGTCTCTCCTCCTCCTCTGCTGCCCTCGTCCCTCGCTCCCTGTGGTCGCTAGCACCAGTCGTCCTCGTCCGTCTCGCTGTAAGGTTCGTGGAGGCCCTTGCGGGGCCCTCGGGCGTGAGGGGGCCGGTGGTGCGGACGGGGGGGCGCCCCGGGTGGCCCGCGCCGGTGCGGGGAGGGCGAGGACGAGCGGTAACCGTTGGGCACCCTGCGTGGATGCGGGTGGGGGGGCGGAGGGGGCCCGTGGCGGGCAGTCCTGGGGGAGCGCGGGTGGGAGTGAGGGTGGGGGTTGCCCCCGTGCGGGTGCGGGTTGCCGTGGGAGAGGCTCTGCTCGTAGGCGGGGGGCTCGTGGTGCCGCTCGTACTCGTAGTCGCGCTCATAGAAAGGCCCGTCGCCCTCCAGGCTGTCCCCCGGCGGCGGCCCGCTCCAGCGGCCTCGGTGAGGCGACCTGGGGGAGCCGTGGAGGGGCGAGCGGGGGGACTGGTGCCGGGGCGAGCGCGGCGAGCCGTGCCGGGACGAGGAGCCCCCGTGGTGGGGCGAGCCGTGGCGCGAGGGGGGGCGGTGGTGGTAGCCTCTGTCGTGGTCCGGCGGGGAGAAGTGTCGGGGGGAGGGCGAGCGCAGGCGGCCCGGCCCCGGGGGGCCGTAGCTGGGCTTGCGGACGGCGGGGGAGTAGGTGACGTGCGGACGGGGGACGGCGGGGGTCTGCGGCAGCTGGCGACGGCCTCTCCGCGGGGTGCTGGTCCCCGAAGTGGAGGGGACGGGGCTGCCGCTCACCGAACTACTGCCCTACAGCAAAATGTAAACAAGGAAAATCAAAACGCACCACAACAACAACAACAGAGACCAGAGCAGAGCAGAGAGGTGTAGAATAAAGGATAGATAGATAGATAGATAGATAGATAGATAGATAGATAGATAGATAGGTAGATAGATAGATAGATAGATAGATAGAATGGTAGGTAGTTAGGTAGATAGATAGACAGATAGATAGATAGATAGATAGATAGAGAGATTAGTTTAGAAGAAGAGATACAGAGAAATAGAGATAAACACCATTGAAAACCATTCAAAAACACAGCGATGAGGCAAAAAATTGACACCAAGAAGCCACATGTCACATTGAGGAAAAATGGACAGAGAGAGAAACGGTGACAAAGAAAAAAGCGTAACACAAAAAAGAGAGATTGATATCCATAAGTAGGTTTATGTGAAATAACATTGTGAACTCTTAATGGACAAATTAAAGCACTGAGAGACTTTTAGTGGCTACACGGTCAACTCTGAATCAGAAACAGCAAACCAATCCTTTCAAATACCTCAGCTCTGTGCTCAACTCATCATGACTGGCATACTGGGACCCAATAGAAAAAATCCACAATGGCAAACACTTTCACCTGGTTTAAATTCTCAAATGCATGAAAACATTTAATATAGTACCTTAGAAAGCTTTCTTAACTTTAACTGTGATTCCCGGTTTTACGGTAACGCAACTATGTATGATTTAACGCTGAATAGCATCATCACAACTGAAGTAACTATGGACATTTTTGCCCTGGACCATATTTCCCCATCATTGTACAGTATGTAGTATGTAAGAGGAAACTCTGTGATGGTCTGTGAGGCCAAGAGAGAGAGAGAGAGAGGGAGAGAGAGAGAAGGGTTCCTACACATTTTCAATTAAAAAATTCCACACTATTTCCAGACTTTGATTTGTTTTGAAGATTTTGTCTGGTGTTGAATATGATTTACGCAGATAGACATCTTGCCCCTGCTAACTAGGTCATATCACTGTATAGATGAAGATTGTTCTTCACAGCCACAAATATCAGAATATGTGAGATGATTGGCAGGGTTCCTACACGGTTTCCATTTTAAAATTCCATATTTTTCCCAGACCCTATGTTCTTGACCGGATTTGATTTTGGTGGGTATTTGATATAATGCATGCTGACAGCGGCTGGGTAATAAGAGCGTCCCTCTATCTGAACATTATTCTTCACATCAACAAAAACTGTGGACTCAAAGTGGCTCTACAACAACATAAAAGCTATAATTAATGTGTGTATCGGACCTGAACCACAACATTTTCCATACTTTTCCAGACATTTTTTTTTCAAATTCCCAAACTATTCAAGACCTGGAAATGATCAAATTCATTTTTAATACTTTTCCAGACTTTCCAGACCTGCGTAGGAACCCTGGAGAGAGGAAAGTACTAAAGCAATGGACAAGGTAGCATCAAAACCGTATGAGAAAGGCATGACTATAAATACTTTTCAGTTATGTCAGTGTCCATTGGTTTTAGGGGATTATATTGGAGACCCAGGCTCTATGGTGAATGGTCAGAATCGATTGGTATGAAGGAAAAAATGGGAAAATAGGGTCCAGGTCGAAAATATCCACAATTACGCTTTAAAGTAAATTGTTTAAAGGCATTTCAGTGTTAGGAAACGGGACATTTCTGACACTTTGTATCTCGGTGTGCGGAGGCCCACCTGTCTGTGGCCCCGGCCGTCGGGCCCCTCGCTGGGCGAGCGGGACCAGTGGCGGTCGCGGTCGTGCGGGTGCCTGTGGGGGTAGTCGTGGCGGTCGGGGCCGTAGTGCTCCTTGTCCATGGAGCTGTGGTGGTGGTGGTGGTGGTGGTGGTGACGGCGGTCCTTGGCCCGGCCGCGCTCCCGCTCGCGCTCCTTGGGCGGCAGGTCGCCCGACTGGGTGGTGGTGCTGAGGTCTGTGCCCAGGCCTGGCAAGGAGACTGTGGGGGTTACACCTCCAATTTATTTTAAGATTACAGGTGTGTTTGAGGTTAGACAAGTGGGCTTGTGCCCTGGGTGGCACTACACTACACTACACTACATAAATGCTATATGTGCTCTACACCTACATCAAAGACATTGCACCAACATTACAGCTACACTACATGTGTCTAACGCCTGTGTCTCCATTATAAATCTAGGTACATTCTCAGTATAATCTTAGAGGTTTGGTCAGATCTTACAGGTCTTGTTGTATAATGCTAGATAGGTGTTGGTACTGGTCTGTAGGATATAGGCAGTCTTGGACCGTCATAGTCTTTGTGTGTGTGTGTCTGTGTGTGTGTGTGTGTCTGTGTGTGTGTGTGTGTGTGACTGTGTGTGTGTGTGTGACTTACCTGTGACTGTGTTTTTTTCCTGCTTAGCCCCATCACTCCAAGTGCATCTATATGTTTGTGTTCATATATGTACATATGTATGTATGTATGTATGAACCAACGGCTAAACCAGTTGGATGGTGCTATGTGAACGGACGTAAACACGTTTTTAGTTTAGTTTATTTCCGCACAAAGAAAATAACAACAAATAGACACAACATGCAGCTAAACACAGATTGTGCAGGTGAGGGGGAAAAAAGCCCAAGGGGGCTCACTTCACCTATCTCACATAATTACCATAAAATGAAAACAATATACGATAATAGTGATTAAAAGAAAGAAGAAAAAAAATGTGTGTCTTGTTTACATTTGAGTGAAGCTGAACAACAAGCGTGGAGGGAAATTTGCAAACAAACCAGTAAACGTGTGTCTACTTTTCACATGAACTGGGGCATATGCAGATTAACGTGGGAATTTTTGGGGAGCTATTTGTACATTTACCATATCGCTGGCAAATGTATACATTGATTGTATGTGTGTATACATACATGTATATATACAAGTACACCACCATTCAAAAGTTTGGACACACCACATTTTCTTTATTTTACTATTTTCCACATTTTAGAATAATAGTAAAGACATATGAAATAACACAAATTGAATTATGCAGCGACCAAAAAAGTGTTAAACAAATCAAAACTATCTTATATTTTAAATTCGTTAAAGTAGCCGCCCTTTGCCTTGATGGAAAGGCAAAGGCTTTGGAAAGAAATTCATACATAGGATCAACTTCACTATCTATATTTGTCTAAGAAACTCATTTCAAGCATTTAAGCAGAAGCCTTTAGATCAAAATGGCTTTTAAGAGAATGAAAAACATAGAACATTCATTCAGGTGTGTCCAAACTTTTGACTGGTAGTGTGTGTCTATGTGTGTGTGTGTGTGTGTCTGTGTGTGACTCACCCGTGTCTGCGTCAGTGTATCTGGTCAGGGAGCGTTGGGAGGTGCGGTGGCTCCTGTCCCGGTGCCTTCGCCCCCCTCCTCCTCCTCCTCCTCCTCCTCCTCCTCCACCTCCTCCTCCTCCTCCTCCTCCGTGCCTCCCCTCCTCGGACACCACCCTCTCCAGGGAGTAGTCGTCCAGCCTCACCCCCCGGCCCGTACGCCCGTGGACCAGGCTGGAGGTGGAGCGACGCATCGGACTGGTGTCTGTGATGGTCTGTGAGGCCGAGAGACAGAGAGAGAGAGAGGGAGGAAAATAAAGAGAAGAGAGAGAAAGAAAAGGAGGGGAGTGATAAAAATAGTGGGAGAGAGAGAGAGGAGAAAACAAGTGAGAATCGGTAAATCCTGACCAAAGGAGTCCAACCACAGCTGCAGGGAGGACAGCACAGTTAACACTTAGTCGACATTTAGTGAGTGTGTGACATCACTGCATATGGTTGAATGTCTCTCAGTTTGTGCATTCCTGTGTGTGTGTGTGTGTGTGTGTGTGTATTTGTGTGTCTAATGTATGACAATATCCGACTTGGGTCAAACAGTAGCTCTAAATAATTAGTTTGTTTTAATCTGCTTGGTGTACCAGCTGGTTGGGGTTTAACCACATCAGTATAATTCTGTGATTTGCAGGTTGTGAATCACAGAAAAGAATAGTAAACTGACTATTGTCCTATATGCGGCAAACCCCACCCATCTGGCACCTAAGTAGGCCGAAACAAACGCTTTAATAATACCATTTGACCCAGCTCTAAACAGTATTAGCTTACGGCATTAGCATTCACATAATGTAGCTTGACCCAATAGCAGCCCGCATCCCCAACTACTGAGCTTTTAGACAAGCACATCTAATACCATGCTTCCCCTCCGAAGGATGGAGGGATCAGACAGACAGACAGACAGAGATAAACAGAGGATTGGCAGAGAGAGAGAGAGGAAAGGGACGGAGAGATAGAGAGCAAGCATGAAGAAGGGGCATCGGAAACCATGCCTCACATGCACAAGGCAGCTGGAGACTAACAGAGGAGCCCGCTGGCCTTATCCACACGGCAGCCATATTGTAAATTGTATTATAGTAAATCAAATATGGCCATATGAATAAGGCAAATTGACATTCCATAACCTTACACCTTGGTCAAAACGCTCTGTAAGAACCCAACAGGAAAATCGTACAGGAATGATTACTCATCTTGGGATTGTTGGAGTATAAAACACCATATTGTACCATACCAAAACCAGGATCAGAATCACTTTATTCGCAAAGTACAAATGTTTAAGAATTTGTCTTGGAGACACTGGTGCAGAGACGTAACGGTATTGTTCTGGAGGGATTCGAACTTAAATTAGCTTCCTTCCCTGTTTGATTCCTGTTGCACTTTTGAATACATCTATGTCTAAAATGTGTGTGTTTATGTGTCTAATGCATTAACGTATCACATTGGCTCAAATAGTATTTGCAAATAATTGTTAGCGTTTGTTTTAACCTGCTTGGAGCACCATGTCAGTGTGTAAGTGCATCAAAGTAGGCTGTAAATTACAGCAAAGTACACAGAATTGGTTCCAATTAAATTCAGCATATTTATATTGGAACCTATCCTGAGAGATTTTCCTGCTGGGTTCATATCAGGCTCTTTTGACCAGGGGACGACCCTGCTGACGATCTGCACCCCCCAAAAACCTTCACATCATCCTCATGACCAAGCACATGTCAGTCTGCAAGCAGCAGGCCAGACGAAGACTATCAGACAAACACGAGAGGATTCACCGTCCTGGATGGACCTGGATGGACCTGCAGTACAACAACACCTAAAGACCCGAATGAGGGGCAGCTTCACACAAGCCATGCATGCCCACTGGGTATCTGGCAGCACAGTAGTGCACGTGCATACACACTTGCACGCTCAGACACACACACACACACACACACACACACTTAAAGGATATGTAATTTTCAACATCTCCATGTGTCTGTTTTGGGACAACACACGCGTCTTACTTTTCAACGTTACATTATGTTGATAAAAACCTCTTATGTTGCGTGAACATGTCTTGTAACTAGGGATGCAACGAAAGTTCATGACGTTTTGCGATACAAAATTTGACAATATACATTGTGATGTTGGAAAAATTTTTGCGATTTCATCTGCGGTCTAATATCTAAGAAATGAAATTTAAAATTGCCTTATTTCAGTGTATCAACCTGTGTATTAACCTATGGAAAAGCATTGAAAGTACACAACATCACTGTGTAAATACTTGATGAAAATCTCCCTAATACATAATGTACTTACAAGACAGAAAGTCATTTGAACGGTGTGTTACACGGTTGTAAGTATGTTCTGTATTAGGGAGATTTTCATAATAATACACTGGAATAAAGCCGTTGTTTGTTTTTTTACTCTTCTGGATTATTTGGGGATGAAATTGGTCTTAAATTTTATTTGAACTGGCATTAAAAAGGTCTTAAGAAACCTGTAGTCACCCTGCTTATGGTTTGCACTTTTTTTGTTTCCCTCAAAGTTTTTTCAGACATGATTGTCTTCATTCAGATTTTGCTCAAAATATCGCCAAACCGTCAGCTGAATGAATCGTTACACCCCTAGCTGAAGCAAACGATGAGTTGAAAAGTAACGAAAAACAATGTCATCCAAAATTAGACACACAGATGTGTTGAAAATGACACACATCCCTAATTAAGAGCGCTCTGCTAGCTTCCACCTCACAGCGTATCGACTAACAGCCTTTGGTGAAGCATCACTTCCCGTCGGCCTCTCTCTCACACATCCACTGTGCCACATCATGCATGACAAACCACATGCCAGCACACCGCCAGTCTACTGTACAGGCCAACAGCTGCACATCAGGCCAGTCCATGCTTTCCTCATACACTGTTGACCCAGTCTGCAGCGATGCAAATAGACTAAGACACACATACACTTATACACACACACACACAAACACACACACTGCATACGAGCAAAACTCTGGGAAACTCTTCACAGACTCTACATACAATGGAGAGCAACCGCAACGCAAGCAGACACAGAGGGAGAGAGAGACAAAGAGAGAGAGAGAGAGAGAGAGAGAGAGAGAGAGAGACTGGGGCAGCACACAGACAAGATGACAGGATAAGAAGACAGTGGAAGATAAGAGATGATGGAAGTAGGCCTGAGTAGCGTTTGTTTGAAAGAGCTTGTGGTACCAGATGGGCGGGGTTCACCGCATCAATACAATTCAGATGGTGTCAGGTGCATTGCCAGTTGCACAAAAGCACACTAAACTGACTGCCAGATAGTTTCCTGTGATTGTTAAAACTCATCTGGGACTTTGTGCTGTCCCGTCTGG
>NW_027281467.1:32500-95000 GCF_046629955.1 Centroberyx affinis
GAGGGAGGAGGAGGAGGAGAGGGGGGGGGGGGGGGGGGTCGGGGTGGAGGGAGGGAGGACAAACAACAAGACAGAGGGACAGAGGGAGGTGAATTTCAAAAGTCTCTCTGCCTCTTTGCATCGTGTCAAAAGACTTTGTAGGAGGCGGACCAGTCACATTTCCCGTGCAGAAAAGTAGACTAGAAATATTTTTCTGAATATGTAAAAATTTGTAAAATATCAGTTTGGTAAAAAATATATATTTAAGGAATATATTTGCATATGTATATTTTGTTAATACTGTGTTATTACTAGTAAATTAAGTAGTTTTTCATAACACATTTATACATTTTACTTATGCTATAATGCATTAGTAAATCTAAAAATATGATATATATGTGTGTATATGTGTATGTATGGGTGTGTGGATATTTGTCAAACGAATTGATTCATACATTTCTATATACTGTATGTCCAAATATAAATATGTATATATTTAATATTATAAATATTTAATATTATATACATCTATAATAATTAATATAGCATTTTATTTATTAACAGTGTACTGTTACTAGATTTGCAAAACATACATTTATACACTTTCCTTATGCTATAATGCATTTGTAAATCTGAAACTATAAGTAGCTATAATAAAGTTTAAATATATTTATCAAACTAATTGATTCATTCATTTTTACATATATCAAAAATAGAAAAAATAACCCAAAACAAATCTTCAGATATGTATTTTTGAACATATCTGTACATATATGTTTTTTACATATATACAAATGTACAAAAAACATATTTCAGTATGTTTTGCAGTCCATTATGTCTTTGGAGGATGCAAAGAGAGACTCTTTCAATTCACTTTAACTGTCCTCATTGCTAACAGGTATAATGGATGATGATGATGATGATGATGGTGATGATGGTGATGGTGATGATGGTGGGATGAAGGTGCTCACTTGGTTGTCTGCCGAGAGGCGGGGCATGGAGAGGGTCCGCCCATGCCCATCCATTGGGTGATAGGGCTCAGTGTCGGAGTACCCGTCCCGCCCCATCGCCCTCATCTCTACCGTCTGCAAAACACAACGAGAGGGGGGCGTGACCACCGTCTGCTGGGGGAGGGGACTCTGACAGGGGGCGTGGCCACCGACTACCAGGGGGAGGAGACTCTGACAGGGGGTGTGGCCACTGACTACCAGGGGGAGGGGACTCTGACAGGGGGCGTGGTCACCATCTGCTGGGGGAGGGGACTCTGACATGGGGCGTGGTCACTGACTACCAGGGGGAGGGGCTAATCTGAGGTGGGAGGGGTTTGCAATATGATCAATGACTGTATAATATCAAGGAAATATATTGTGTTCCTTGATATTCTTTACTTGTCTTTATTTTATAAATCAGGGCTATTTATAATGTAAAATTATTTTATTTCCCATTTCATATGCAACTTTCTGTTAGCCAACACAGAGGTTTATTTGTTTGTCATCTTCATTTTTGTTTGTTTTGTTCGTGTTTTCTGTTTGTTCCCTATGCTGAGATATTAAATAAGCCCCCTGCTTTTATCTCATTTGCATAAATCCATCATTACTTTACAGCTGTGCTATTGTATTTCATGGCTGTGATTTTCTTTATCACTTCACTGCTATGTCTTATCATTCTGTGACTAAACAAATTAAACTCAATTTGTTAGGTCCATAGCATGTTTTGGATTCAGCAAAATAATTTTAATTATCTTGTTCCAAAGTCTACGGTTCCATCAGCTTCCTTGTTTCTAAAGTATTGGAAGGCTGTGTCCTGTAATGTCTTTCAAACCATACTATGTACTGTTACGATGATAAATGAATCCTATTAAATCTAAATCACAAAAAAACCCCAAAATAACCATTTGAAGCAAACCAAGAACTAACACTAAGTAAAGAATATCTTCTCAGCTCTTGGTATAATTGTTTGCTGATACAGTTTGGTTTCTGATCTGCTGAGCGGGCCGTTCCGAACCAGCAGTGCATTAGTTCCTTCTTGTTGAAATCAATATTGAGTTTAGAAATTATTGAGTGAGGTTGGGTACTAGGGATAAGGCTAAGTGTAGGTACAGGTAGACGCCAGAAATCCCTGTTCATCTTCTGGAGGAATCGTGGGCCAAATTCAACTAAACATGACAGGATGGGGCCAACTTGATGACCTCAGTGACAGACCTGCACTCACACACTCAACCCGGTCTGATGGTCTGGTTTAAATGGCGTCTTTCTAGCTTCAAGCTGCAGTCCAGGGATCCAGTTTTACTCTTAGAACCAGGGCAGGAAAATAACTTTGTTGGTGGATTCAAAAGTTCACTGGCCATTCTCACTGTTGTACCAGCCAAAGGGATTTTCAGAAGAGAAAATGAGGTTGGTAGAGTCGACAAACTTTACCAACATTTGGCTGGTGCCTGGTGTCGATATCCCACCCTGCTTGGACCCCTTTTATTAATTTCGTCCCAAAGCTATCTAGTGTTTTTATAGTTTCCTTCCAAAATCTACACGGTCCAATTCTACATTTTTATACACCTTTGTGCATTAGTCATGGGAGTCATCAACGCTGCTCTGATGGGGAGAGAGAGATGAGGAGCTGGGGAGTCGGGACGTCCCAACAGACAGAGAAAGTGGGGGGGGGGTGGTGAAGAGGAAAAGGGGGGTACATCACAAAACACATCCAGAAACCCCCGACCCACTGACTCAACAGGTGGTTTGAGCCAGGGAAGAGGAAGACGGTAAAAGAACGAGAAAGAGGCAATACAGGAGAGAGGGAGAGAGAGGAAGACGGACAGTGAGAGAGAGAGACAGACAGACAGAGAGGTAGGACCGAAGGAAGAATAGTACTAACAGGAGAGAGAAGCTACTGTCTTGTCCATTGGAACAGCAGCAGTGTCCAACGCTTCGGACAGATACTGAAAAGATTTCTAGAAGAATTCCTTTGCCAACCAAGTGGATTTAGGACTAATTAGAGAAAAAGTTCCCAATCTTTTTCACATCAAGGACCCCAAAACTAATATGGGGTCTCAGGACATTTCTTTGAGTTAGTTAACTTGATGCCACCGAAGAGGAATTGGATTTAGGTCTGGTTGGAGGAAGAGTTCCCCATCTTTTTCATGTGAAAGACCCCCAAACAGAGACACATTAGGCCCCACAGACCCCATTTAATCAGATTTTGAACATCCATTTTTGTGGTGAGATGTGATTCAGAAAAGAATTACATGCATGTTTATGTTATCATTGGGGAAGTAACTGTGGAGAGTGACACCTATGATCAAAATAGTCTTTAGTATTTGGTACATCCTCACATTGTACTGCTTTATACTGAATTAAATACCTGTAATGATAAAATTAATTCTGAGGACCCTCTAGGACCCTATCAAGGACCACTAGAGGTCCCTGGACGCCACTTTGGGATCCACTACATTAGAGTGGGCCAGTTGGCTGGTATCACTCAGCTGGGGTCACAAAGTGTTAGTGTTTGAATTCAACCTATTCACCGTCCCATCAGTGAGACTGGTGAATTATTATGGTGAAAAAACCATCTAGCTAGACCAACAGCTTAGTTAGAGTTGAAGGCCTGGCTGGCTAAACTCAAGCCATAGGAAGGTAAATGTGTTTAACATGGACCACTTACCTGAGGAAACAAAGGAAGACCAAGAGCATCTACTTATAATGTGTTAGGCTGCATTTCCACTGGTTAACCTCGCATTAAAACACCCACTTTTATTTGTCTTTGTTTTCTGTGGAAAGATTGCACTGTTGCATGTTCCCGGCAGTTTTCAGAGCTTACCATGTTTTTAGAGCTCAGATTACTGAACTTTTATCCAGGTATGTAGTGGTTTCAGTTTACCCACCTCTTTAGGGTAACATAAATCTTAATGGTGTAAATTCTTAGTTCACATCATACTAAGTAGTATCAGACTGATGTAAGTTACATGATGATGGGGCATTTTAAAGTAAAAAGGCAGAAATTAACACTTTTCTGCAAATATAATTGATTTTTGTTTATATTGGTAGTTGTTTGCCCAATGAGGATCACCAACTGGAGGTTATAGTTTCCCCACTTTTTATTTACCACTACATCACAGAAATTATTGAAACCTTTAGCTAAATAATGTGATGCATCAAAGAGCTTTTCAATAGTTGCACTGCAACAGCAGGAGTCCTGACCATGCCTTTCCCACCAGCATCTGTTTAGCGCTCCTTGCTAAAGAAATTCCCCCTGGACACAAGGCCTAATTGATTATTGATTATTCCCTGCTGCTAATACACCAGACCAGAAAGACATCCGCCTGGCGGAAGGCGAGCTGTCTGTGTGAGTGGAGAGACAAGATGGCGAGATCACAGCTGGGTGTGAGTCGGTGTGTTACCACGGCGACGACGTGTGTGTGTGTGTCAGAGTGTGAGAGAGAGTGTGTGTTTGTCATACCTGGGGGTTGTGCCGGTTGTCGTGGAGATCGTCGGGGTAGGGTCTGTCGGGGCTCCAGTTGCCCGTCTTTTGGAACATTTCTTGGGCTTTGGCCGTCACCCACGATTGGCTCTCAGTCATACCACCACCCTCGGGAGGTCTGGCACCCACACACACACACACACACACGCACCCAAATGTCAGAGGCTTACATACACTGACAAACACACACAGTGCATGCTCCTTCTCTCATACACACACACAAACTACATACAAACAAGCACAATCAGAAAATATGTACAACCATCCCCACTCCCCCAAACACACACACGCACACACACAGACACACACACATACACACACACATGCAAATTCAAGGAAACAACAGTTTGACTTTCACCTTTCATTCTCAGACAAACAGATACAGTTTCCAACAGAAATTTGCTTTGTCCACATAACTGATGCTCACACTATACTGAGCAGGCTTTCGGAAATGGACAACAGAAACAAAAAAAAACACACACACACAGAACAAGAGAAAAGACAAAGAACATCATTGAAAAATATAGAGTCAAAGAAAGCAAAGCCAACAGCAGAGGAAGCCGGCACAACCAGAGAAACAAGAGGCACGTCGAACAGTATGTAGGTACTTATATGTGCGTATGTGTGAGAGTTGGGGTCATTTTACTTTCAGTTCCCTCAATTCCAAGTTTTCTAATTCAGATTTGAACCCGCAACTCATAGTCACAACAGTTCTTTCATTCCCAACACATTTTGTCATGAACTGGATGAAAACAATAACCTTTTCTTGAATTTTGAAGAAAATCCACCTCCTGAATCTATTGCATTATAAGTGAATTGACCCCAACCCTGATATGTATGTACAGCAGAGTCAGGAGTTAATAGGAGCATTTATTTGCTAATATGCTTTGCAAATGTATTATATCATAGTTGGCCTTGAAAAGGACCAATATGCCCCATAAAAATCAGATCAATGGGGAAAAATGCCCTCTGAAAAAAAGTATTTCTTACCCTGATGTACACATGTATGTGTGTACATATCCATAGGAAATATGATTGTCTGTACATGAGTGCTTGTGCTCTCTCATGTATTTCCATGCATCATATGTGCATTCCCTCCGCTCCCCAGTCTACTCACATGCTGTTGACGTTGTCTGGCTGGGTGCTGGGGAGGCCGTTGAGGCCCTGCCCCCCCTGGCCATCCGTGCCCCCTCCCTCAGAGGGCGGCTCCATGCGCTGAAACATTAATGGCGTTCGGTTCTGTGTGAGATATACGACATGGCCTGCAGGCTGGCATCAGGCACACTTAGGGGGCAGACACAGGACACAAACACGCACAGGATGCACTCGCAACATGCACCCACACGGGGGCGCCATCGGCAAGCACATGGCTGTGGGTATCCAAGGCAAAGCTCCCTGCCACGGTACTGATCTGGGATCGGCTCATCTCCCCTGAACTAGCAACAGCATTTGGAGGGGCATCAACGCTGACTTGAGGATGCTTTTGCATTTTCCTTCAAATCAGTTAGGGTTGGAATTCAGGGGGGGAGGCTGATCCCAGATCTGTGCCAGAAGGGAACTTCTACCTGAGGCACTTGAGGTAAAATTTGCCCTTAAATCACAGGTCTAGAACCAGATTACCATACTTGTGCTGAACACTATCAAAGTGGCATTTTATTAAAAAATCATATTTGACCTAATCTGTGCAATCCTCCTCTGCCAAGCTTTCAATAAGAGGGTTTTTGTATTGTGCCATTTTGTGGGAAGTGGAGATCTGATCCTTGACCAGTCGTATTAAAAAGCAACTTCTACTTCTTCCTGCATCAGACAGGTCAGAGGTAAGGCAGCTTTTCTCCCAGGGCATCCTGGGTAATGGAGTCCTCTTGGGAGTGGCTCGGAGGCCTTCCATTGGGCTGGGTGTGCCAGCGACGGTTCATGACTGCTACAGCCCGTGTCATGTCCATCCACAGCCTGGAAGCTAAAGGCTAAATGCTAAATGAATGGAGATGGATGGAGGCCTGTTCAGAAACAGCTACATAGCCAAACCTCCCCAGACACATGAAGCTCATCTGCAGCACAGGAAGCTAACTTTTTGGCCACTGGTGACATTTGCTGGTACATCACAAAATCCACTAACATTTACATGGCTGTACCAGTCAAGGATTTTCAGAATAGAATAGGTCTTGGTTGGTCTGCCAAAGGGGATGGTAGACTGTCTACTGACATTTGGCTGGTGAAGATGGTAATAGAGGCTTTGCAGTTGTGTCACAAATCTTCTAGCAACCATGTCTGACGCCATCATGGAGGTCCAGTGGAGAATAAGCTCTGTGCAAATAATGACTAAATCACAACAACCAGACAAGAAAAAGAAGGATGCCTGAAAATACCAAGGATACCTGGTGTGGTTGTAGATCTACTCAGTAATGTTCTAAGTAAAAGTAAATGGTCTGATAAGGTGGATTTGTTTCCAAATGTAGGTCACTGTGGCACAATAATCTGTCTTGTTTTTAGCCCTAGTTTCTACTCCAATGCACTACCAGTTAGCTTGATAAGATTCAGCTCAGTTAGGGTTAGGGTTGGCACTGACGTTTTTGGCATTAGCTAGCTAACTAGCCAGCAGGCTAATTTGCCAAAGCAACCAATGTTGATGTTAACATACAACTGCTAGTCACAACTAATGCTAGCTTCTATACGTTAGCTAGTGTGCAAATCAGATGATTCAAAACACTGATGCTTAGCTGACCAGATAAGATGCTATTTGCTATTACTATTTGCGAGCTAAAAAGCGGACATTTTCTAAACACAAAATCAATCAGATGTATCAGTGATGAAATGATCAGCTCTAAAAACAGCATAGAAATTAGCCATGTCTATTAAATTCTGTTAAGATGGCCAAGTAATTCATTAGAAACGCAATCAGCTATTGCCGGAGAGTTGTGGACCTCCAATATGGCGGCCAGAGGGTGCGTTGCATCAGTTGAAAGCCCTCTGTTTCCTACCTTGCTTATGACACAACTGAATGGGCAGAGAAAGACAGCTTTAAATACTGCAGAGCCAATCAAAAGCTTGACTACTCCTATCCAATCCTCATCTGCACACGTCAGGGGGGGGAAATGGCTTATGTTTGTCTCTGGAAAGTCCGGTAGGGCGTTGGCTAGCTACAGTGATGCGTCCTGGGAAAATTCACGCTACAAACACTGAGGTGGGTTATGGAGAAAACGTAACACCGACTAGCCTCAATGGAGGATATCGCAGTAGTGGCATATGTATCAATGAACGGTCCCAGGATAACTGATTACATAAGAAGCCACTGGTCACAGGAACCTCCACTCAACATCTCACCAACCAACCACAGAAGACAGACAGGCAGACAGACAGGTACACAGGTAGATTCATGAACACACAGATTGGAGAGAAGGGTTCTTGGTTAGAGCAACTTGGTGGCAATCAACCTGGATTGACCAGTTAGGGAGGGCTTGATAAGTCAAGGTCCCATCTCCTCCTGGAGGGATGAAGGGAGAGAGTCAGAAGAAGGGAGAGACAGGGAAGCAAGGAACGAGGGACTACAGTAGACAGACTACAGAAAACAAGGAGGTGAAGAAACAAGAGAATAATAATTGGACAGTGGACACAGAGAAAACAACAAAAGATCACACACACAATACAGCCACAGATCAACAACAGCTGGAGGAGACAGTCGGTAAGGCGATATGCTCGGCATGAGGAAGGGAAAGTCCAGCACAGAAAGTGAAGAGTGACGGGGGGTTAAAGGAAGAATCCACCCTGGGATACTCTTACACTGTCCAATATCATCAATGGTTGCATTCCAGGAGTTATTTTGGGATGAAGGGTTTTAATTTGCTTTTTTGTTGTGCCCACTTCCCCTCAACCTGGCTCGACTTCTATTTCAGTTAGTGATTTCTTCCTTGTTGCTTTCAATCAAACGTGGGCGTATGGGCATATAAATATCGCTAGCTAGCCACCTAGTTTATGAACATTCAGGCGTGTCCATGATCACAACCACGCCCCTTACTCAAAACGCAACATATTGTGGATTGTGCATTATGGTCTATTGAGGCTCCTGTGGGTGGAGAATGGTCTCTCTGCCTCTTCTACGATGGATTTCTCCCTGTATGATTGTTGAACATCGGTGCAAAATGTTGAGTCTAGAAAGAAGCCCTTGCTCTTTGATTCTGATGAGCTGACACCAACTTGAAGTTAACCATTGATGTTTTATCCCTCATCCTACCGACTGGGGTACCTGCAGACCCCAGAGCTATACTTTTTGTCATATCTCACAGGTGCTTTATTCCATCATTCCAATTTTTCATGACTTTGTCAATCAATTTGTTCCTAATGACTTCATATCATTGTTTTCTGTTTCTGTTTTAATTAGTGCTTTTTAAAAATACCAATGTTTTGGGGTCCTGGGGGACCCCAGTCAAAAGCACCCAATGCCGCCTATGCAGTTTTAATAGATGGAACTATTTATTGAGTTCATGTTTGCCATGGGTCCTAATTTAAAGTATCACACACTATCAGGGGGTAGGGGCACTCTGTCAGTCATTTTGAAGGAGACAGATACAGATGCAGCAGACACAGATTTCCTCATGTGCTCTGTGACCCTAAATACTGCTCTTCCTAAGGTAAGATGATGTTCAAAGTCAGAAATACAATACATCATTTAATTAACTGTAACTTTCCTAAAATAATAATAATCTGTTTTTTTCAGCTACAACTAATAATGTTTTGAGAAGAAATAAGTTAACATTTTGCTATGATGGTTGTTTCTTACAGTAGTTTATTCTTGGGGTCCCCAGTCGGTAGTCCTTGTATGTTAAATATGTTGGTAGGATGAGGGTTAAATAGCTAAAACAAAATTTGCTATCAAGCTCCATTGTAGCTGCAATGGAAGTGATGTGACATCATCTGCGTTTGGTCACCTATCCGTGGGAATTATAAATATACACCACCAAACAACAAAAATGCAAAGAACTGAAATGCAAGGCACATTGCCAATAGTGTTGTGTTGTAATGTTTTAGGGTGGATTTTTCCTTTAAGGAGGTAGGCCATTACAAAAGCAAGGGCCACACTGGAAGAGAGGAATAATGAAATAATGAAATGCTGCACAGATGGAGGGACGAACAGACTGATAGACAGACAGGGGATAGTCCTTGTGCACAGCTGGGCTGCCGATGTTGAGAGAGCCTGTGTGGAACTGTCCAGTCAGTCCAATGGGATGGCTGCATTCAAGAACATACCAACACATATTTGCAGGGGTATACTGTCCAAAAAAATAAAGCCTCACATACTCTCCATTCACCAATGCACTCCTCCGCTCTGCAAAATACAAATTATCTCAAGTAACGTGTTTTGATGGAGATGTCACCAGGTACAATGCTAGACCACATTCCATGGGCAAATTTGGAGTTTATAATTGAAATTTAGGTTATGAACGTGCAGACTTGCAGACTGAAATCACCCGGAGAACCAACTGGAAGAGATTGCAGGAGCGCATGGGCGGCATTACGTGAGCGGAGAGATGTTTCCACAGCTCCAGAGCGTGGACTGAGGATACGGAGACAGCGGGAGCGAGTGCATCTCTAAAGCATTCATCGACAGGAGGAGAAGAGCACTGACAGAGAACAGAAGGTCAGGCCATGTGGTATCGTCATCATTGTTCAGAACATTGTCAACAACAAAAAACCCATACTTTTGATTCGATGAACCTTCATTACCCCTAATCCTCCTCACCATGTTCAAATAGCCCATGGTGAAGAGATGAGATGGGGAGGAGAGAGAGAGGAGAGAGGTTGCTAGCTAGCTAGAGAATGTAGAAAAGCTAAGTACTTATGTTAGCGGGCATGCTAAAAGGAAAGAGGCTAGGCTAGGGAGAAACTCGAGAAGGGACATAGCTTTTCAGTTAGCATGCTGAAAAGGGGTACGGCATATAAAGGAGATTTAGGGGTATTCTCAGTGGGGGACTGGGGTGGGGGTGGGGTGGTTGGGGTTGGAGTAGCTGGTGATTGGATCATCAAAACGAGACCTGAGGAGGAAGGGATTCGTTTGGAGGTGGAGTTGGTGCCTGTATTGGATTTAAGCGTATATAATCTCGCGTAGCTACACCTCCGTCTCAAACTAACAGAGGTCTGGAGAAATACAAGCGGAACAGTCGGTTAGAAAAGGCTCATGCTTCAAACCAATGAAACTGCACTAGGGCGGAGCATGGCGCTGCTGCTCACCTGTGTGTTTCCTACTAACAACAAGTCCCGAAACACAACATTTCCCCACTCGTTATTTTCACGTCTTCCTCTGAACTTCGACCAGCATGTGCAGCGTCCCGTAACCTGTTTCACCATTTTTGGTCCGAGAGGACAGACTACTAAAATGGTATTTTGGTTATCGTAATATTGTGAAATAACTTAAATGTTACTTCTTCCTGGTCTTAAAGGCAAAGGTAAAGTGATACAACTTTCTGAATTTTGATTGGCTTTACCTGCTCAACATATCCACATTACTTATTACTGATTACACATTACCGATTACTAATGATCATTACTAATTTTCAAAATTTTCTTGTGTGTAAGTATCTTATGAAAGCATTAAACGCACAGTATGTAATTTCTGCCGCTAGGGGTCTCTCAATCAAAACAATAACAAAAGACGTAGTTTGATGACATCGTGAAGTAGCGTGGGATCATGGGAGTTTTTTTTTACGGGGACAGCTTCGGCGACAGAACGCGCAGCAAAGAGTGAGCGATAAAAACAATAGAATGAAAAAAACAACAGGGCGGGTAGAGCGGCTAGCTATCTAGTTGGCCGACTTCCTTCCTCACTCTCTGACGGATCATCTGGTGTTTCCCGTGTTTCCCCGGAAGTTAGGGGGTAAAGGGGATATGACGCCATGACAGGAAGTTAGGGGGTAAAGGGGATATGACGCCATGACAGGAAGTTAGGGGGTAAAGGGGATATGACGCCATTGACAGGCGACCAAATGAAACGCACCGTTACCTTGAATAAAATTACGGATTTCTCTGGGTTTGAACATTGTTGGAAACATTTGGGATAATGTAAGTACACAACTCAAAAAAATATATAACATAGGTCTAGTCGTTTTTAGATATTTTAATGCGGAAATGTTACATATTATACCTTTAAATCAAAGTTTTCATCCATTTTTATCGTAGCTACACTAAAAAAGGAAGATTGTTTTTGGCTGTACAGAAAAACAAACCAGAGCTGCTGTTTCAAACTCTGAGCCAATCGAATGGCTGCGTCTGGCTCCGCAAGTTCTCAAGACCTCCGTTAGTTTGAGACGGAAGTGTGGCTACGCAAGATTAAAGCGTATAAGACATGGTTAGGATGCTTTTAAATCCATGTTTGGGAGAAGAAATGCACAATTCAGTCCAAGGGCAGGTGGTTGTGGCATTAAAAGGGGATGGGGCAAGAGGAGGAGGAGGAGGAGGAGGAGGAGGAGGAGGAGGAGGAAATGAGGTCTTTTTTGTTCTGTGTTTGGGGGCTTTCTCTAGCATGGAGCCTTGTCGGTACCTGTTCCTCTCGCAGGGCCTGCAGCTTTTTGGTCTTGCTCTGCCGGTAGTATTCCATGATCATCATGGCGGCGTAGATTTTGCCCACCGTCAAGTCTGTGGCTGCTGAGAAAATGACAAGTTACCCTGCAAGATTAGACCCGAGCGAGATGGGACCCTGAGCCGTGGGGGGATGGGAGTGGGGGACGAGACACACACGCATCGTGCACACACACAGATAAGATAATAACACACACCACGGACACAGACAGAACTTCACAATAACACCGCAGAGTACACCGGCTGTCGGGACAACTCTGTTTCCATTCGGACCGTGTTGGAAACGGAACTGAAATTCCAAGTCAAGAGTTTTAGGAAATATTCAGTTCTTGATCTGGAGGTTCAGATGATTCCGTCTCCAGGTGGCCGAAGTACGGTCTGTCGCAGAATGTTTGGGGAGTGGTGACCAGTGATTATGAGCAATAAACTGCCATTTTGGAAGAGTGAAAAAGCAAAATAAGGACTGTAATGTTATCACTCACTTCTTCCCTGACAGGGGCGTAGCCGTCATTTCAGATGTGAGGGGGACAGACTATGTATAAACAGACTTACTTTTATGTTAGTGTACCCCACTTTCGTCACAAAAGCTCATCTAATTGATTTTTCTGACCAGCTTGACCAGTTATTTTATGTTGTTTGTCTCTAATTTTATCTTATGTATGTTTTTGATGCTGCTTCCTTGGCCAGGTCTCTCTTACCTGGTAAAATAAAGGTTAGAAAAAGTACAATTTACACATTTTACGTGTGTCCAATTATTAACTATTCACCTTCTCAATGAAGGCTTTGGTGTGCTGTATCTTTCATAATCCAACAATAAAACAATTTAGCGATGATGGTGCTGAAGCTGTTTGAAGCTCAGTTCTAAAACTCTGAACAGTGTCAAACTATTTTCCAGATCAGTTTAATGAGTTAATATAGAGGGGTTAGTTGATGAGTTTTTTTTACAATCTGTATCTGACTGCAACAATGTGTGGCAAAAATGTGTGCATTTTATCAAAAGTGCATAACACTTATTCTTGACAACATTTTTAAATAAGGAAAATGCCAAAACGCAGTGGCAGACAAAGATCAGAAACTATGCACAGTATGTTCTGCATTCTGTCTCAAAGGAACAGCATGGTGGTGCGTCCCTCATAACCATTGGTAATCACTGTCCAAACTTTCCCCAACAGGCCTCAACAGAAACAGAGTTGACTCACTCACTGGTGTAGAACAGACAAATACAATTTTACAACACTGTACATTAAATAACACGACAGAGCCAATAGTCTTTTCACAGGCAGATACCTATTTTCTTACCAGTAAACATCCTGTTATCAATCCACTATCATCATGACTTCATCATCAGAACTATTAATCTTTAATCCTGATATTCCGACACTCGAGGACTTGGTAGCCACCTCACTAAGAAGCACAGGAACAGCCCAGTCACGTACTCCCTGGAAAACAGGAGCTCAATTTTTTTCTAAAAACTCCAGACAGGTATCCCCAGAGTTTGGATGGAACACGTAAACATTTAAGATCAGAAAAATATTGAGCTTTGTTTTTGCTGTCAAATAATTACTCTGCAACTAAAATCCTCTCAAATGCTTGGCGTCCCATTTCAAAGTGGCATGGCTACAAGTCATCAAAACTGATAATATTAAAGTGTGATAAGATATGGCAATACATATCTTATACTGTTTTATCATATTACTGGGCAATAAGATATGACAACGCATATCTTATACTTTATTAACTGTCATGCATTTAGCATACCAACTGAACGTAATGCTAAACATGCATCAATATACTAGTTTGTTATCATGTTAGCATTTAAACTGAAAAACGATCTTATTCTAAATTTACCTGTAAAAGGCCGTTAAGTACAATCTTATCCTATCTCGTCTCATCTTACTACTATAAGTCTACTAAGTTTACTCTCTGCTGAATTCTTCCTGTAGTGAAAAGACTTCTATAGAGGATCTTCTATAGCAGGCACCCCCTGATACCAGGACTGACTGAATGGGTGGAGAGCTTAGGAATGTGTGTGTGTTGTGAGTGTGTGTGTGTGTGTGTATGTGAGCTGTGAGTGTGCATGTGTGTTACAGTATGTGCGTCTGTGCATGTATGTGGTGTGGTGCATTCATGTGCGATGCATTTATCTATTGTGCCTTTGTGTGTGTCCGGGTGCATGTTATTTGTGCATTTGTATGTATCTGTATTCGAATATGGGTGTGTATGTGTGTGTGTTTCTGCTGCGGTAGCCTGATCAGGAGTTGCGGAGCAGTGAATGACACTGGCTGGTAGAAGCGGTCCTCTTGGTGAGTTGGTGATCGGACACACACACACACACATTAACACACACCACTGTGCTTTGTTTTCCTGCAACTTACACTTGTGCGGCGTGACCAGCAGGTCCAGCGTCTTCTGCGACAGGTTGGGCCAAATGGCCATCATCTCTTTCCTCAGCTCCGCGTCCATCTGGTGCTTGTCTGCACCGCCTGGGTGGCCCCGCCCCCCAATGCGTGTGCACACATACACACCAAACACACACACACACATCAAACATACATACGCACGCATATCGAACGCACATACACACAGATAGCACATTCACATAACGCACACAACAAACGTACGCACAGATGCACAGGCAAACGTACACACACACACACACACACACACACACACACACATACACACACACACACACACACACACAGCAAAGACGGTACATACCAAAAGGTAGGCACAATGGCACAAAATCCCAAAAGAAATATATTTAGCCATTCACACGTGTACACATTCGCACAAACACAAAAAGTGTTTCGTTAGTGTCAGAATTGGCAGAGTTCTCATCTCATTTGTTACCTAAATCTAAAGCATGCTTGTTGGAGAGAGAGGGAGAGAGAGAGAGAGAGAGAGAGAGAGAGACAGAGAGAGAGAGAGAGAGACAGAAAGATACATAGAGAAAGAGACAGACACAAAGTCACACCCATCGAAAAAACGAAAAAGAATTTGAGGAGGAAAAAAGAAAAGAACTGAGATGGACAGAGAGGAGGGAGGGATCACAGTACTGAGCGGCGTACCCTTGGCAATCTTTATATCCAGCGCCGTCCTGATCAGCGCCATGAGGGTGGAGTTAAAATGCACTGTGTTGTCGTCGGCAACTGGCAGATCCATGCGCAGCAGCCTCTGTGGAGAGCCAGTCAGGATGAGAGGATGAGAAAGGGGCGTGTCCTCGCTAAGGGGGGCGTGTCTGAACCTCCAGGAAGGGGAAGGGGTGAGGGGGTCAGGGGCGGGGTTGAGAGAGCTCCATAGACAACAGCCAATTAGAATAGGACTGGGTTCGTCCAGCTTCCCTAAACGGTCATTGAGACAGATTCAAGTTCAGTGTCGAAGCAAAAATACCTCTTTCTGATTCCTGTCTAGTCAATTTAGCTTGATATGTCAAGTCAAGTCAATCAGGGAAGGTGAATTTACATATGAGGCATCGGTTGAATCTTTGAAAACTGATAAATGTTTGCTAAATTGAGCAACCGCTGAGCACGCATTTGTGTGTTTCAAGTCCGTTGCACCATGTTGTTAATTTTGTCAGTGCATGCGCTTGCATGTACCTGAGCTTTTGCTTGAAGAGACTCCAGTAGGCGAGTCCCCGTGTCTCCTGTTTGCCAGTGATACTCTACAAGACAGCACAGCTATCCAATGGGGGCCATCTGCTGCTAAGCAACTGTGAGAGCCGAGAACCACAAGGAAGAACAATCGGAGCCAAAATGGCCTCCGACCCAACCTGTGCCCATGTTCCCTAAATGTGTGAATGCAGTGGCACATTCACACATCTTAGTTGTTACACACATATAGATATATATATATATATAACAGTACACATACACCAAACCCAACCCCACCCCCCTCAAGCCCCAACATCCCTGCCCACCCACTTGCACACAATTATTTGCACAGACTGCAATTAAGGGCGCTTAATTGGAGTCCTTTGAAGACAGAATAGGTTGACTGGAGAACAATAACAGTATCACTGGTGTAATTCTGCTACTTTTGAGGAGACTGTAGTGTTGTTTTACTTCACTGAGGCATCTGCTATAGAGCTCCCCCTACCTGCATGGAGGTTCCCTGTTTTTACATGTCTATACCAGGTAAAACCAATGGAGGAACCTGCGGATAGAACGAAACAAGCCGTTGGGGCCGCTTGCCGTTCCTATCCCGACCAGTTGGCGTCCATTGGGTTTACCTACGAACATGAGCGTTGGGCACTCACGATGGCAAGCACGGTAGTGAGATGGCGGTAGTGTGTGTACGTGCTTGTGTGCGTGTGTGTCTGTGTCTGTGTGTGTGTGTGTGTGTGTGTGTGTGTGCGAGTGTCGGGCATGCCCAAAGCCAAGTGCGTGGCAGGCGGAGGGCAGCGGCCAACATCCACAGCTCTCGGCAGGCAGGCAGGCAGGCAGGCAGGCAGGCACGATGTCGCCCATAGCCATGCGACAGAGAATGCGAAGATTGCATGCGACATCACACAACACCCGCCCACTAGTAAATCCCACCCAACCCAGCCACACAGAGCATGCAGCATGCCTTCACCTCACCCCCCTTATCACCCCCCCGCCTCCTCCTCCCCGCTACCCCCACTTACCCCCCCCCCCCACTCCCACCCAACTTTCACAACACAAGCAGCCGTGCATCCGCGCAAAGAGAGTATCCTCAATCCAACTGGATTGATCCTATTGATTGACAGATTCTTAACTTTTTTTTGTCGCTCTCTGCAATTTTACATCATTCATCGTTCCCTTTATTCGAACTCAAATTGGACAGCAATGGTCTTTTTTTTTTTTTACTTTTCTGGTTTTACACATATCAAGTCAAGATCTCTCTCAATGCCAAACGGGTGCAGTGTCTTAAGGGGGTGTCAGAGTTAGAGAGGATTAGAGTTGTGTCATTCCCTGAAAGAAGACATAAAAATCATAGAGAAGATCAAAAAGAGATGATTGATGTTTCGTTTTTCTCATTTTTTGGACCAACCAGACTCCGTAGTGGTAGGGTAAGGGGAGGGGGGTCTATCGGGGGGGACACATGGTGGCAACAGCAGTTAGTTGAGTTCAACTAGGCGGCTCTAAGCTCGGTCATGAGATGGGGTTACAGATAAAAAGGGGAGGGCGAGAATGAGGAAGAAGAAGAGGAGGAGAATTGTGACGACACTGAAAGAGCAAAAGAGGAATCGAGAGCACGTGGTTCAATTGGAGGAGAAAGAAACAGAGAGAGGAAGTGAGAGGTTGTGTGTGCGTAGATAGCAAGGGAAAAGGAGAGAGAGAGAGAGGAAAGAAGTGAAAAGTACAAGACGAGAGAAAAAGACAAGGACTAAAAACGACACTGACATAAGTTCACTGAAGAGAGGCCAAGTTCAAAAGCCAAGCCGTCGTATCAATACACGGTTATCAGACCTACTTTTTCCAGTGAGGGTGAGGCCTAATGTCCGCTAAAGGGAAGATCAAGAACTTTGCCACATACTGGCTGGACATTTAGAGTAATCAGTGTCAAGGGACCAAAGGTTCAAGATGTCTAACCTTCCCCTCTCTACCCTGACAAACACCATGAGGACTTTCTGATCTCAAAAAGTCCTTTAATGGATTTTTTTCCATGAAGATTTATCAATGAACACTGGAAGGCTTCGATGGCTGACATATGTGATGGGGCCATTGCCGGGGCAGTTGACAGACTGGAGAGACGGAGGAAGAAAGACCAAAGACGGTACGAAAGTTAGACAGAGACAGAGTAGAGCGGGATGGATGGAGGGAGTCGATGAAGGAATGAAGGGTGTTAAGATGGAAGATGGATGCTGACTGCTGGTAGACAAGTGAACGTAGAGATGGGAGAATGAGAGAGACAGAGGGAAAAGGAGAGAGAGAAAGTGAACGAGGAGGAGGAAGAGAGCGATAACGACAACAAATAAGAAAAAGAGCAAGAAAAGCGAACCTAGGGAAAGACAGTGAAGAGGAGAGCAAGAAAGACCGAAGGCAGAAGGAGTGAACAAGAGACTGATGCCCAGATTCACTAAAGATGTGTGTAGGGAGTTTGGCTATTCAGGATGGCTGCTATTAGTACCAGCAAGTCAGGCAAGCTAGGGAGACAATGATCCTAGAAACTCAGATCCGATCAAAGAATGCTCCAATTATAAAGGGGCTTTAGGGCGCAAGGGTGCCAGCATTGGTAGATTAATCTTACAGCTGAAGCACACACTTTGCACTTGCAGTTGGTGATGAAGGAGGCGATTTGCTTGTGCAGTGCTCTTTACGACAGCGTGTTTGCGCCACAACTTGATTTGCATACATTTCTTAGTGAGTAAGTCAAGAACTCGCGCTCGCCGTCAAGAACTCTCGGTCAAGAACTCGCGCTCTTAGCTCAAGCACACGAGGCGCAAAAAATGCTCAAATTGCCCTCGCAATGCAATCTCAGCGAATCTGGATCTCAGTGAGAAAGGGAAAGACAGAGGATAGACAGACTAGGACTGCATTGAAGTGGAGAGAAAGGATGGACAACAAGACAAACAAGGGACAGCGAGTGCCGAAGTGCTTGACCCAAGTCTTTAGAGAAGCCGAAGACTCTCACGTTTCCTTGGGTGTAAAAAAAAAGCATCTTGAAAGAAGACACAAAACTGGGCTAGAAGGGCCAGAACACTTTTCCTACCCATTTTGTTATGTGTTGTGCGTGTTGGTGTGTGCATGTATGTGTGTGCACTAGAGTGCCATCCACAGGAATAAGAGACACAGAGGACTGAAGATAGACACCCTTGCCGATCCTTCTGTACCCGCATCGTAAGCAAATCGTTGCACTGTGTGAATAAAACCCTAATTAAAATAATTCCACTGCATTTCTAGTGGGTAGGTGTGTATGTCGGCATGTAGACTGCAGATTTTTACATTAAGAATTTACTGTAGCTTTCTATCGAGAAGCAACAGCTCACTTTAGCTGAAAATTTTTTCACATTTTAGCACGCATACTCCCATATATAAGGTCATGAACAATATTAATAATGACCACAACCAATATTCATCATACTTGCAATGCGTAATCAAATGTGACCCATATAAAATACCTTTTGTTGTATGTTTTGTGTTGTACTTTGTGTTGTACTTTTTTAAAGTTAATCTCTCCTGTTCGTAATTATCGATACCAAGAATTGGACTGAACTGTAGGGGCTACAGGGGCAGTTAATGTTGGAGGTTGATAATTCATGAACTCATACTGCGGCATGCATGGTAAAACATGTAAACATCAATTTAAAAACAATGTTATATGGTTTTATTTTGCTAGTAGGGAAATTCAATGAGGTGTCTAACCAGTTCAAGTTTCTTCTATCTGCAATCAAATAGAGTCCAACTTTAGTTCCTTATGAAATTAAGGAAAATGCCTCCTCGGAGCTGTGCAAGTGCGTTTGTTGTTATTTCCTAGATTGTGTGTATGTGTGTGTACGTGCGCGTGCGTCCGTGCAGGTTGCAGAAGGACTGGCAAAGCCTCCTCCGATCCCTTACTCCTGCGGCTTGACGGGAGGAAATAACTACCACTCCACTATCACTTCACTTCACTCCACGACGAAGCCCATCCCTCCATCCCCGCGGTCGGAGAGAGAGAAGAGAGAACAGCGCTCACCACCACCACAACCACCACTAACAGACAATAAGGAGAACACCGCTGGGAGGAGGGAGAGGAGGGAGAGGAGGTGGAGGTGATGGGGGGGCAGGGGGAGGGGGAAAAAGGGAGGGAGGGAGGGGAGGTGTGGAGGAAGGAGGGAGGGAGGGAATGAGAGAGGTAAAACTCTGCTGGCAGCAGATGTGACAAGAGGGGGTTTTCCTCCCCAGCGATGGGGAGGTGTAAGGACGGAGATAGGAGGGTAAGGGAGGGAACGAAGGGATGAAGGGGAAGGAAGGAAGGAAGGAGGGAGGGAAGGAGGTGGGGTGGTGGTGGGAGCGGGGGGTGGGAGGGGCGAGTCTACCTTATAGGCGACCCGGGCGGGACACCTCTTCCCGAGGCCTAGCGGCGGACACATGTGTCTTAGCATCTGATACATGTCTGTGTAACTGATCCGGCCGCTGGGATGGCCACAAACACACACACACACACACACACACGCATTCGAGCGCCCGCACGCCAATGCCAACACACACACACACACACACACGACACAACAAACGGAGACGGACGACGTGAAAACGAAGGAAAAAATAAAACGATGAGGGTAGGGAGGAGGAGGACGGGGGGGACAGGGGGGGGGGCACCGACAAACAGAGGGAGGCGTGTTGGGGGGAGGAGACATGAGGAGAAAAAAGAAAGAAACCGACAAAGGAAAGAAAGAGGGGGGAAACAAATACACAGAGGTTATTGTTTTGTTCGCTGTGGATACGCGTGGTGAGAGAGAAAGAGAGAGAGAGAGAGAACGAGAGAGAACGAGGGGGGGGGTGTATTAAGTGGCTCAGCTCTAGTCTGGTATATTGTAAAGAGAAGGGAGGAGAAGGGAGGAGAAGGGTGGGGGGGTTGGAGGGAGGTGTTATCATTTTGGTTAAGTTAGTTGAGTCGTTGAGACACCGTTCTATGCGAGGTGAAAAGGGGATTTGGGCTTGAGTTTTTTTTTTTTTTTTTTTTTTTTTTCGGTCTTTGCCCTCTTTCGCCGCTCGGATAGAACTGGCAGCGGGGCTTCTAGCAGGCAAAAGCACCGCTGCGGAGATCGGAGTGAGTCACAATGGCAAAGTCAATGCAGTCCGTCACTGAGGCTGCTGTGTCCACCGGGAACCTCGGCTCCGCTTTCCAGATGTTTTTTTTTTTTTTACGGTGGGGAAGGAAGCGCCGTGTTTGCGTGTTCGTGTTTTTTTTTTTTACCGGTTAAAGACCACATGAAACGGCATCTTTACTTTACCTTCATCATCATTCAAAGGGATTCACTCAGTATAACCCAATGAAATATGAGTCAAGGGGGGGGGGAGAGAAAGGTGGTTTTATTTGATGGGAGGGGTGCGGAGGGGCGGGATTGTTAAAAAATCGGATGGTTTTATTGCTTAGAAATGTATATTTGCAGCATGAAGTCACCATTAAAGATACTCTTACTTAATACTTTTTTCCGGGAAGTAAAAGTAATGGGAGTTCATTTCATGGGGACTTTAACAGTATTTCAGCTCTTAATAATAGAGCGCAGCGCTTTAAACAGATTAGTCATAGAGCAACAGCAGCGGTCCTGACCAGCGCTTCCCACAAGCATCTGTTTAGCACCGCTAGGTAAACCGGAGGTGCCTGGTGGACACTGGGCCTTCCTACGTTCCCATTTCCCCGCCCCAAACCACACACACACACCCTGCCCCTTTCCCCCCTTCCCCAAGTAAACCAGAGCCACAAACAGAGCGGGCTTGGCCAACGTTTTATCATTTCAGGTAACACTGCGTAACAACAAGCAGTCTCTTAAAAAGCTTGACATAACGGTGGCAGCTGCTACCTTAACAACATAACAATTGTCGCAGCCCAAAACATGTGCCATCGAGTCCCAGTAGTCTGCAGGTTTTCATTCCAACCAACACTACAGCAGCTGGTTTCATTGGTTAGATCCTCCTCTCTGCTTTTATTTGTGCTATTCAGCAGTGATGGGAAGAGTACTAGAATGTCCTACTGTATTGTTACTTTGCTGATATTTAAAGTTTACTGGTGTAAAAAACAACTTAAGTAAAAAGTAGCTCATTTGAAATTTACTCAGAGTGAACGTTTTTTTTTTTTTTAGTGTTTAGAGTTAGTTTTTTTTTTTTAGAAAATAGAACATTGTTAGATGTGATCTTGCCCATGCCATTCTATCCCTGTTTTTATGCTCATTCTATGTCTATTTTCATGTGAAGATGCATTCTATGTATTCTATTCTCATCTTTATCTTATTTTCACTATTATTATCAAGTTTTATGTGAAGCACTTGGTGCATGTAATTTCTTTGTTGTAAAGCACTTTCAGCTGCATTTCTTGTATGAAAGGTGCTATACAAATACAGGCAGAGAGGACAGAGTTCAAACTAGATTCTTTTAATTGAAAAATATAAATAAATGAATAAATCTTTACAAAATAAAGCCAAATTTCTCTTCTATCCTCTTGTTCTGCTCATGGAAAATCTACTAGATTTGTATTATGAAGTGGATTACATTACATTATGTCATTTAGCAGACACTTTTGTCCAAACTGACTTAAAATAAGTACATTTTGTCAGAAGTCAAAACGACCGTATATATCTCAGTCTTTGATCTGGATGTAATTTAAAATTCAGTGAACTACTATACTTCAGTAAAAACCTATTTAAACAAAAGTAAAATTACTGATTTTCAATTTTCAATTTCAATAAATACTCTAAAAAGCACAACTACACAAAACAGCTCCTCAATTACAGTAACGGTAGTAAATGTAACTAGTTACTTCCACCCTTGCTAGTGAGTGAAATCAGCTGCTGAAGTGACTGATTGGAATGAAAATCTGCAGCAGCTCTGGAGGTCAGTGTGGTATCAGCACAGCAGTGGCTGAGCGGTACTGTGGCCAAACCCTCTCTACATATGCCTCTGCCCAAAATCCCCCCCCCCCCCCTCCCCCCCTGCTCCAGCCCTCAACCCAAACCCCAACCCCATCCCGTACAAGAACAATGCACATTGCTAGACCATTTTCTGCCCAGGCAAAATTAGACAGCAAGCAGAAATAAAAGACAATGGCTGATTGGAGTCTAGACTCTGTTTTTACATACTAGTGAGTTAAAGGTGGACAGGTCAGTTTATTTGTCCCAGCGTTCAGTCAGAAGACAATAGCGAGTGCAGTGCACCACCTCATGCTTCACACACCACTACGGGTGTGTGTGTGTGTGTGTGTGAGTGTGTACAAGAAGAGTGTGTGTGTGCGTTTCTGCATTGTCCCAAACATTCTCGTTGTCATATCAGAATGCATATACAAGAGAAAACAAAAAAATATATATGATTCAATGGTGAAATGAGATAAAAAAAAACAAAAAAAAAACAAAAAATGCAAACCCAAACAAAAACCAAACCAAAGCAATATAAAACAAAATGTTGAAGTAGAATTAGTTTTAAAAGAGAGAAGAAGAGCGACATTCATTCCAGTCTCTTAAAGGCGAGCAGGTTGCGTTTAAGTTTGTGCTTTAGGGGTTTGGTCCAAACCTTGCAGGCCACCCTATGTGGGCATTTCTTGCCAAGGCCCAGGGGAGGGGAGATAACTCGCAATAAACTGTACATATCCTTATAATGTATGCGCCCGCTGCAAGAAAAATACAAGGGGGGGAGGTTAGGTGAAGGAACACAGAGAACACAGAGAGAAAGAAAGAGCGAGACAGAGAGAAAGAGGAAGAAGTAGAAGATGAGGAGGAATAAGAAAATAGGGGGAGACCAGGAAGAAGAAGAAGAAGAAGAAGAAGAGAGAGCATTTATTCACGCACGCACACACACACTCACACACACACACATTACGGGAGGGGAGAGGAGGAGGGGGTTACATTCATGTTACAACCGTGTACAAATTGCGCAATATTAAAAAGATAGATAGAGAGAGAGAGCGGTAGAGAGAGAGAGAGAGAGAAAGAAAGAGAGAGAGAGAGGAAGGGCTGGTTAACTGCCTGTTCAGACAGGACAGAGTTAACTTCCCATCACATGATGTAGTTTCTGCATCATCATCATCATCATCATCATCATCATAACACTTCCTGGGTGAAATCATGACACCACAGTTTTTCCCCCAGTTTGTGTGCGGGAGGAGAGAAACTCAAGGGTTAACAGTCACTTTACATTCAGTGTGGGAACCAGCTCCAGTGTGTGTGTGCTTTCATGTCATGGTGAAATAGCGAATACTACAGTAGTTCTAATATTTGTTTACTCAATATTATGCAATACAGCAGCAGAGTGTGCATGTATTTTTCTATATTCGAGTGGATGTGCCTGCTACAGTGTGTGTGCATGTGTGTCTGCGTGTGTGTGTGTGTGCGTGTGTGTGTGTGTGCGCACGCGGCACTCACCAGGCGGCAGGGTCGTACTCGGCCCATATTCTTACATACTCGTCCAGGTGATGCGGCCCCAGGATGGAGGAGTCTCTGGTCAGGTACTCAAAGTTGTCCATGATGACGGCCACAAACAGATTCAGCATCTGGATCGGGACGCAGAAAAACACACAGTTACTAAAAAAGGGCCGTAATGGTCAAGCAACTGCTTACAACTGCTCCCAAATTGTTTATTGTGTAGCGTGAGTTGTAGGTAGTACGTTCTGTTCTGTACTGTGAACTCATTTGAGTTGTTATGTGGTGGGTGTTGATTTTTTTTCCCTCTTCCTATCTTTTTAATAGGTTATACTATACTTATTTTATGTAGATTCATTCAACTGTGACATGTATGGATTTAGTACCTGGTGACTAAATCTGGTTTTAAATGTTAATTACTATGCACTGTCCCTATTAAATAAATAAATCATAAATCATGAATACACCAACAAAATCATGCACAGGGATCATATTTGTTACTGGCATGCAAAAATATTTCAGATGTAAAATAGTCTGAAATTGGAGGAATCGTAAGCAATTTGGATTTTTGCGACACACATTTCTTTAATTAACAATCGGCGACCCTCATATATAAATACAGCAGGCCGAGCAGAAAGAGGAGGAGAAATATTTTGTCTCTGCTGTTGCCACTCATGTCACTTTGAATGTCGTGAAGTGGTGGGGGGGGGAGGGATTGTTCATAAAAGTTACATTATTATTCATCATTTTTCATCTGTGCGCCAACTGGTACACAGTGCAACAACCACTAAAAAAAATATGTTGCTTTCCAGGACGGAAAAGTAATGGTCTTTTGAGATAAAATGCCAGAAAATGAAGATTTACAAAACGTTTAGGACATTGTGAGGTTTTCTCACCAGGAAAGAGCAGAGGAAGATGAAGGAGACAAAGTATGTGTAGGCGAAGGTGCTGCCGCACTCGGGCTCTGTGTTCCCTGAGTCCGGGTCGCACTCCTTACCGCCCAGGCAGGCGAGCATGATCTCATGCCATGCCTCGCCTGTAGCGCTCCTGCATGGGCGGACACACACACACACACACACACACACACACACACACACACACACACACACACACACACACACACACACACACACACACACACACGCACACACACACACAAGAGTGAGCAAATACAGGAATAAATACAGGCAAACACACACATAAATTACCCTCACACACCTACACACACATGCATTCATAAACACAGGCACATACGCATATATGCCCTCACATACACATACACACCTGCACACACTCTCTGTCTTTCTCTCTCTGTTTCTCTCTGTCTCTCTCTCTCTCTCTCTCTCTCTCACACACACACAAACACATCACTAATGCACACATGAATCTAGTAAAATTTGCATTTTATCCCACACTGGGGCAAATGTTTAACACCAAGAAGATGGAGACAAAGAGAAAGAGACAGAGAGAAACAGAGACATGGAGAGAGAAAAAGACAGACAGACAGATATATAGCGAGGGGGAGAGAGAGAGAGAGGGGGGAGAGAGAGAAACAGAGAGAGAAAGAGAGAGGGAGAGAGAGAAACAGAGAGAGAAAGAGAGAGAGAGAAGGAGGGATAGAGGAAGGGATAATGGAAAGGGAGAGAGAGGTGGGGTTTGAATAGAGAGAGAGAGCAGAGAGAGGAGGGTGAAAATGAAAAAGAGGACGAGAGGAATAGGAGATGGGAAAGAGAAAGAATGAGAGAGAGAAAGAGGAGGGCAGAGGAAGGAAATACAGGAAGAAGAAGAAGAAGAAGAAGAAGAAGAAAGAAGCCATAGGACTCACCTGAACAGCAGCATAAGGGCCATGATGAAGGTTCTGAAGTTATTGTGCTTGTTGACGGCACTGTCCTCATCCAGCGCCAGGTTCCCAAACAACTACACACACACACACACACACACACACACACACACACACCACAGAGAGTGAGATTGTTGTTGTTGGTGAAGACTTGCACTAAATACCGGTGTAAATATGAGTCTTTTGGACTCACAGTACAGTGGCTTGGCTTCAGAACACTTGGATTAGCCTGCATGAGCTGTTTGTTTGGAGTAAATTTATGGTCATTTTTTTTGCCCTTAACAGAATTGTAAAGAACCAATTCCTGTTCACTTCAGTCGTTTTGGAGAAGGCTGACATGGAGCTGCACTGGCTAACTCGCTGTGTGTTATGTGGACATACAAACTTCATTTTTGGGTGAACTATTCCTTTAATGCGACTCGGTGGCACACCACGTAAAATGCAGTGCAATAGAGGCTGACAATCCTCTCACCGCTGGTCTCGATCGTTTATGGTAGTTACACTAAAGAAAGTCAGAGTGATGAAATCCATTCTAAACATCATGTATAATTTCAAAACTCCAGGGGCGTCTGACCAGAAGACTTATTAAAAGCCGACTGTTGGGAGAGATGAGGCTTCGTTCTGTTGATTTGAACCAGTGGAGCCAAGATGGCGGCCGGCGGGCAGCACTCACCTGCATGCCGATGATGGCGTAGATGAAGAAGAGCATGGCGATGAGCAGACACACGTACGGCAGCGCCTAATGCAGCAGGAGAGAGAGGAAATGTCAGTCAAGGCTGTGAAGTGTGTGTGTATGGATGTGTGTGGATTTGTGAGTGTGTGTGTGTGTGTACACTCCTATGTGTGTGTAGGTGTAGGTGTGAGGATTCAGTGTGTGTGCATACATTCACATGTATAAAAGCATGTGAAGACATGTATGGATTGAAAGTGAATAGGTGCGTATGTATGCGTATGTTTTTGTGGGTGCGCATATATCCCATATATATGTGTGTATCTGTAGATGTAAGTATTCAGAGTGTGATTGTGTGTGTGTGTGTGTGTGTGTGTGTGTGCATACATGCATGTGTTTATACAAGGATGTGTAGGAGCTTGGGATTCAAAGTGAATGTATGTGTCTGTATATGCGTGTGTATGTACATGTGTGTGTTTCTTGCAAACATCCCTGTGTGTGTTTGTGTGTGTGTATATACGTGTGTGTGTGTGTGGTGTGTGTGTGTGTGTGTGCAAAAGCATGTATGCCAAAACAGATAAAAGGAAATCATAATAAGAAGAAATTATTTCAATATTGATATATAACTAGAGTAAATTGATGTTCATCCCATTGAACTGCATGATAACTAACTAACTTTCATATAGGTTTCACATTGCTAGAGCTTATAATTAGTACTTTGTGTGTGTGTGTGTGTGTGTGTGTGTGTGTGTATGTGTGAGTGTGGATGAGTGCCAACCTTGAAGGACTGGACGAAGGTCCACAGCAGGATGCGGATGGTCTCTCCCTGCCTCAGCAGCTTGATGAGGCGAGCGGCTCTGAACAGCCTCAGGAAGCTCAGGTTGATGAAGTTGTTCTACAGCACAGAGGGAGGACTCAGTCACTTTCCCCAACACATCCCACCATCACTACCTCTCTACCAAACACAAAAACCAAAAACAACAGCGGGAGCAAGATAGGAGAAAGACAGAGAGGGAGAGGGAGAGAGAGAGAGAGAGAGAGAGAGAGAGAGAGAGAGGGAGAGGGGGGAAGCCGAACCCAACAAAACATAACCAACTGTAAACATAATGGTACTGACTAGACACAAAGATAAATGAGAGAAAGACAGAGAAAACGACAACAAAACGACAAAGAATAAGAAGAGAAAGAAAGAGAGAAGGAATAAAGAGAGAAATAAAATAAGGAAAATCATAACTCAAAGAATCTAAAAGGTCATCATCCAATCTGGTACAGCAGAAGGCTTTTTTTTTTTTTTTTTTAAGAGAACCAAATGCACTGATCTCTGGGGGACAAGCAGGCCACAGAAGATGGAGCACAGTGCAATGCGCCTGTCAGCCACACACACACACACACACACACGCACACGCACACACACACACACGCACACACACACGCACACACACACACGCGCGCACACACACACACACACATTCACGCAGCCAAAGGGGAATGGCTTAGGGTAGTCTGTGGCACTCGGTATTTGACACTTCCAAGTTTTGGGGGAAGCTTTCTTTTCAAAACTAGTCTAGTCCAACCCGGCATCTCATGCTGTCTCCAGTGAACAGAAGCTAAAGCATTATCTAAGGTGGATGAACTTAAACAATATGGCAGCAGGCCCTCAGTCTGGATCCAACCACAGTTTCATTTTCATTCATATTTGCTCATTTTCAGTCCTCAGTCACGACCATTCCTGACCAATCACTGAAGCAAAGAGTTGCTTCACTCATGTCAAAGCATGTAAACAGGCTAATAGCAGGCTAAAGGCCTCTTCATAGGAACGATGCAAGTCCCAAGAACAGCTAAATCCAAATGGACACAAGTAAATATGAGTGAAAATGAAAATTAGTGACACTTAGGGGTGGACTCCAGGCTAGTAGGCTCTTAAACTCTGAAGGAACTGCTGCCATACTGCTGAACCTCGTCGTTTTTAAAACTTTTCTGATACTGTGTCCTGGTTGTTTGCAGTGCTGGTGCCACAGATCAGCCAACAGCCGAGCTCCCCGGTGAGGCCTGGCATTCTGTGGTTGACAGGCAAGGCAGAGGAGAGGGGAATGAGGAGGAGGAGGAGGAGGAAGAGGAGGGGGGGGGGACTAGCAGGCAGCCTCGTTGCAGGCAGTAGCGTGGCTTGGCATGGCATGGCATGGCATGGCATGGCAGCATCCTTTTGGAGGAGACTAACAGCCTGCATGCAGACCAGGGGGACAGGACCGAGCATCAAAACATCTGACTCAAACATTCACTCATCTAGCTGTACTGAGAGGGTGACAATTTTCATTTTGCATGTGTTTGATGTGTGAAGGCAAGGTGGGAAACGAACACCAGCCACCAGCCAAGTGCTGGTGAGGTGTTGGTAAGTGTTGTCATGATAACTGAAATTTTAATACTCCTACAATAGTGTTGCGAAAGATTTCAGCATCACCTTCTGAGGGTGCGTACATGTGGATTGGAGTAGTGTAAAAAGAAGAAGAAGAAGAAGAAGAAGAAGAAGAAGAAGAAGAAGAAGAAGAAGAAGAAGAAGAAGAATATAACAGAGCTGCTCTTGACAGTGGACTCTGAATGGACTTGTCAGTGTAAAATTAAAGTCAAACAGCTGAAAACATGGCAACAGCACTACATCCTGAACTGAATCCCCCTAAACTGGTGGACAAACTGGTGCCAAGAGACAAATTTGGAACTATTCTCGACAAAGACGGACTTATCAAAACTCCTGTGGGAAAGTTGCTACAAAACTCTCCAAGTCAATGGTGGTAAAACATTGCTTGTTGTTTTTTCTTGTTTAGAAAACAAGGAAAGTATTGTAGTAGTATTGAATTTTTAGATGTTAAACTTTATTTGATCAAAATCAAAATTCAGGTATCGTGACAACACTAGTGGCTGGTAGATTTGCCCGTTCAGCCAGCCTGTTTTGGCAGGTAACCAGACATCATTTGGTATTCCTATTCTATTTTAAAAATGCAGCTGGCTGGGAAATTAGTGAAAAGTGTCTGGGATGAATTTTGGGATGAAGCAGGTACTGTGGCCAGAGGGCAAAACAGTTTCCTGCACAGTGTGTAGATCTAGTGCATATCTACTGTATGTTTGCATGTGTTTTACGGGAGCTTGACTCCAGTTTTCTGGGTGATTGTGTGTGCATGTAAGTATGTGTGTATTATTGAGTGAAAATGTCTTACAGTGGCCACAAATAAACCCCTCAAAGGTCAAAAGTCATCATCATCAGGAAGCGCATGCACTGGGATCACGGGGTGTCAGGGGTTAAGTGTGGTCATAGGGGGGTGGGGGGTGGGTGGGGGTAAGGAACAGGGTGGGGTGGGGAGTACGCATGACCAATGAGGATGCAGCAGAAAGCTTTGAGAGATAAATTACAAACCAACCAGATTCTACATATGCGAAGATGTAGAAAGATGAATGGGGAGGGAGATTTTTTTTGTTATAATTTGCGGTACAGTGTGAGTGGGTGAGAGACGTTTTTTGGGGAGGAGGGGGGGGGGGGTTGGGGTGTGTTTTTTGTTGTTGTTGGGGCAGGGGCATGGGGCGAAATGCACATCATCATCATCATCATCATCATTATCATCATCATCATCAGCATCATCATCATCATCATCACAGCACCACCACCACACATCATGGCGCATCACGGATGGAGAACACGATGAAGGATTTCATAGTGCATTTTGATTGGATGGATTATATCAGAGGAGGAGTAAGGGGGGGAGGGGCGTAGGGCGCCAACAAAGTAGAGAGGTTTAAAGAAAGCATGTAAAGAGATAGAAGAGGAAGACGGAATCATTATGGGTGTCGTTAAAAGGCTGTGAAACACAACTTCAAGTCAACAACAACAGTTAGTGAGCGATTCTAGAAAGGTTCAGCCCCTCCCTGATGCCAGGTCCATTAATCCATCTGATACCATGTGCTATTTACGTTTTGTGCCAATTAGCTTAGCATTAGCATTAGAATCAGATAGCGCAGTGATTCCGAAGGTTTAGTCCTTGAGGGACTCCAACAGGGTCTCCCAACAAAATGTGGAATAATTTAATTTCACTATTGTTTAATTTATTTGAAGTTAGCACAGCGAGACAATGATGCAGTAATATCTGCTCAGAGGTTAGCTTCCCACCTACAGCACAAACATCTGTCCAGTTCTGCACAAAATCATATCAAACAAATACTCTGGCCTAATGTTGATCTATTTGGGGGTACTTGATACAACAATATGGTCAATTCAGTAATATTATAAGTAAAAGTGAATAGTCTGATAAGGTAGATTTGCTTCCAAATTCAGGTTACTGTGAAACAGGCAACTAGCTTGCCATTAGCCCCACGCCCACTGGTTCTGTCTCTGCTCCAAAACACTTTGATTCGTAGAGAGAAGTCAGCTGAGTTAACCTAAACAAACAGCAGTTTTTTCTCTTTGTGACCTCACTAACTAGCCAGCAACCAATGTTAATGCTAACATGGGATTACTAGCCAAGTATGCTAGCTAATTTACTTGATACGCTAGCTAGTGCACCAAGCACCAGATGGTGTTAGCTGCTAGCTACCGATGTGACATTATCTAGACACTCAGAATGAGTGGGGATATTATCAATTCCCTGTCCAAAACATCACAGAAGCTAACCGTGGCTATTCAGTTCTCTTGAGATGGTCAAGATGTACTTTTAGAAATGCAATCAGCTTTTCATATTCACTTGCTGTTGCCCAAGAGCTGAGGACATCCAATATGGCTGCTAGACAACCCTCTGTTGTTTTGGAGTCAGTAGCAAAAGTCAGAAGTTTAGGGGCAATTTTGTCAGCTTGAATAGGTCCTAGTGCATATTATTGTCTGTAGGCCTCAATAATAATAAGAATGAGGGCAGAGAGGCATTTTGCTATACATTCATAACTGGATCCTGAACTACAAATCCATCTTTCTACGTAGTGTCGGGCAAGTAAATATACTGTAGTTGGACAACAGAGAGGGGCTGAAACCATCAATAAATTCACAAAATAAATTCTAAACATCTACTATATAAAACACACAGATAGACGTACTGATACACAAACAACAACACACAATTAATAGTGAGATGCGTTAACAGGCATGGACACACAACAGGACATTAATTCATATGATGGGTTTCACTCCAAAATGAGTCTGAGATTTGAAAAAATGCAATCTGATATGACTGAAAACTGCTGGCATCAAAGTAAATCTCACTACTGAATATTATACTGAACTTATATTATTCTCTCAAGCCCTTTAAAGAGTAGCATTATGGAGAATGCCATCATCTGTTTTGTTTAATACTGGGCAATGGACATCAAGGATCTTTGTTTTCAGAATGGATTTTGGAACGAAACCCCTTCTATTCTATATCACAGAATAACACACACACAGCATATAGATACACACGGCCCATCTGGGTACTGGTTAGCGTTGTTATTGCTAGTCTCTCTTTATGGCTGTTAGCATTAGACATTAATCAGTTTGTACCATTTACAGTCTGTTGGCAGCAGAGACAGCAAGATATGTAAAAGTCAAAAGATTTAACACTGTTACAAGAAAGTAAAACTATATAACAGATGTTTAGCGTTGGTTAACAAATCGAAAAATGTATAGTTTAAGTTTTTCCCCCTCAGCCCGCCTCGCCGTGTGTGTCTATAAGGCAACATGGTTACTGGTTTCAGTGGACTGCATGAACTATTTGCCTTAATGGAAAAATCAGTCCAAAATCATCAAGTTTTTGCGGCTTAATCCTGCTACTAGTTCCGCTTTAGGGGGCTATGTGCCGATTTTGTGGGGTTGTGAGATGATTTATGGAATGTGAAATAATATAATTCTAACATACAAATTTACAAATTTATTTATGTTATGAATATTGACAGCTTCTAGGCTTCTTCCAATAATTAATCAAGTAAATTGGGCGGAAATGGGAAAATAAAAATGATAGTTATGAGCCAAAAAGTTCAGAACCATGGCCATAGAGAAACACTGTTAGTCTCCTCATGGTTCCAATAGGAGGGTGGTGAGGTGAATCCTAAGAATTGGGTCCAATGACCCAAACTGGCACAACAGATTCATTAAAAATTGATATTTAGGAGCGAGACAAAGAAACTTAAAATAAAACTAAAATCAGTCTGAAAATTGTGCTTTTGACAACCAGAATTGTCGTCATTATTCGGGCTGATTTCTCCTTGGAGTCTACTGAAACCAGTTTCACGCAACAAATCCCCCAACTCATGTTCAGCTTCAACCCCAGTGTCACTTCCTCCAAACACTCCACAGCACTTACCCCTAGTTCTGTCACTAATATGTCAGTGATGCTTCCGAGGACCGAGACAAAATCAAAAATGTTCCAAGCGTCTCTGAAATAATTCTGTTGGGAAACGAGAGAGACAAGCGAGAGAAGAGGCAGAGTTAAGTCCAACGAGAACACAGGGAGACGGAAACGGTAACCAATCGCATCCTCCCAGAACTGAGGCCGGGGGGGGGGGCGGGAAGGAGACACACCCCTGGCCAATGGCGGTGTTGTTACCGTGGAGACAGGCCGGGAGGAGGCTGATAGCGTGACTGCTGCGCGACACGGTGCGCTCTGGGTTTTTCAGGGACAGGAAGAACATGCTCTAGATCTGTCTACCAAAATAACCTGCTTTATGAATGAATAATAGGATGAAACACTGAAGCATATAGACTGGGTCAACCTAGATAAGCAGTTTGCGTGTATGTGTATGTGTATGTGTATGTGTATGTGTGTGTGTATGTGTATGTGTGTGTGTATGTGAATTCCGCATGCTACATGTTTGTGGGCAATATGTTCATACTGTGTGGGTATATGGGGAGGGGGGGGGGTTTGTTTGCAGTATTACCAGAGGGCCAAAGGCGATGATCTTGAGGACTGACTCCATGAAGAAGAAGGTGGTAAAGACGATGTTGAGGTTCTTCAGGACGTCATCGTAGGTTGTTGATGCTCCGTCAAACTACACACACACACACACACACACACGAGCGCAAATGCACAAGAAACTAGTTATGCAAAAGTAAAAATAGTCTTTAATGCATAGAGGCAGAATTGGGGGGGTTTTCCGTGCAGACAGACAGTCTGCTTGTACCTCCATCGTAACGTCAAACAGTTTCGGTTTAAGAGTTGACCTTTTTTTAGCACAGTATTTGATCAAAGCCAAATGACGATTTTCTACTCTAGGCAACCGATTTGTCAGTTAAGGGAAAAATCCACCCGGAAACACTTCAGCACTGTTAAACTAACTTGCAGAAAGAAACGTTCGTCAATCATACAGGGAGAAATCCATCACAGAAGAGGAAGAGAGACCAATTTCTCCACCCACAGGAGCAGGAGAGAGACAAGCCCCAATGTTCACTAAACTAGTTGTCTAGCTGTATTTATTTGCTTATATATCCATATTGAAAGCAACCAAGTTCACATCCACTCTCTGGGGGTTGTCGAAAGGCATTCTGGGAAACGTAGAACATCACTAACTGAAGTAGACGAGGCAGGTTGAGGGAAAGTGGGTAAACCAATAAAAGCAAAATACAAGAATTGCACTGGACATCATAGTTTGGTGATCTCTAACTGTGTAAGAGTATCTGAGGAGGGGATTTTCGTAAAACTTAATGTGGAGGTTAATGTGGAGTTGGCTGGTAAAATTAGTGCAACTGGTGAATTTTAGGATTTAGGAAGTTAGTTTCCTTCCCTGATCATGAGGATGATGGTTTTGAGTGCGGAGAGTTTGGCTGGGACATGGCTTGCAGTGTTGGAACAAGCTTTGGCTTCATTATAAGGATGATAGTGTTCAGTGTTGGAGATCACACCTTGTTAAGCGGAATATTTTGTTTTGGAGCAGGCCTTGTATAAAAGCCTTTCACTTGGGACCAGGAATATTACACTTTATCACAACAACAATGGTGTTAAATGTTTATGCTGTGATCTCACTTAGTCCATGCCGCTTAATCCTACATTATTAACTATTCTAATCCATCTGTGATCGAGGTGGAGCGGCCAGACCGGTACCTTCATCATGAGGACGATGGTGTTGAGGGCGATTAGAGCCATGATGCTGTACTCGAAGGGCGGCGACACCACGAACTGCCACATGCGGTATTGGAAGCTCAGTTTGTTTTGAGGCATGTGGCGGGTCAGAGGCCTGGCATTGATGGCAAAATCTATACAGGCTCTCTGGAGGAGAGAAGAGAGGGGGAGAGAGAAAGAGGAAGTGTGAATGAGAAAATCAAAAGAAAGCTAACAATCAGGTAACATGGTATTTGCAGATTTCAGAAAGCCAAATTTAAGACTCTTTAATGCTACCTGGAATTTCATTCAAAACCAATTTAAAATACAAAATAATGAAAGTATGAGAAGAAAAGGGACAACAGGAAATCAATTAAGGGTCAAAGTTCAGTTTCAGCAGACAGGGTGCGTATTGTACTACTGACCTGTGCTAATCAAAGAGTAAAATAAAGCGCAAAGAAACCTGTTACAGCATGGTAAAAAAATAAGACCTATAATAACTTGATTTAAGATACTTTAATATCTTTTAAGGCCTTAAATTTAGATAATTTATTTTAAGACATTTGCAAACTTTTTCAGGACCCACAGATACCCTGTGTAAGCAAGCAAACTATGTCTGATTCATTGAAGCACCTTTCCAACACTACACACACACGCACACACACACACACACACACACACACACACACACACACACACACAGAAACACAAAACGGCACCCAACTCGCTGAATGACTGACCCAACCCAACTACTGACTGATGTGTTTTAATCTGCTGTTTTGTCTATTTAGACTGTTTTCAATTATGTTACCTTGTTCTTTTAACCTTTTGAACACTTTTAAACAAAATGTTTTATGTTTAAGGTACTATATAAATACAGCTGACCTAAATCCTCCCTCTCCTCCCTCCTCACCTCGTTCTTTTCTAAGCTGTAGTCCTCCATCATCTTATCCCCCTGTTCCTGGAAGGTGATGATGATGAGAGCCACGAAGATGTTAACGAAGAAGAAGGGGAAGACAACGAAGTACACCACGTAAAAGATGGACATCTCCATCCGGTAACCTGGGCTCGGGCCCTGATTCTCATAGGTGGAGTCCACTGAGTGCTTTAACACCCTGGGAGGGGAAGAGAGAGGGGGAGGGGAGGGGAGGGAAGGGGAGGGGGGGAAAGAGAGGGGCGGGGGGGAGGAGGGGGGTTTACACAACTCAATTAAATTCAGTGAGCTTTTACACATTCTAACAATATATGGGTTGAAATAATCTATTGAGAGGAACAACTTCAATTTGTTTTAATCTGTATTTAAGTTCTGTATTGTGGTATTAACTATGTATTGTTGCTATTAACATATCCACTTTTGATTTGAATATTAAATAATAGAATCTATATAAGCTGACGCACACAAAATCTAAAGAAATTCCTGTTTAATTTGTGTCAAATTGGTGTGCTCATTGATATTATAAAAAATATCTGATTTTTATTTGAATATTAAATAATTGAATCTGTATGAACTAATATCTTCAAATTTAAAGAGATTCCTAGATCAGTAAACTAGTTAAATGTGTCATTACAGTAATAGTATAGAAACTCAATTTTTTTTAATTGTTAATGAGGGGGGAAAAAAATATTGTAAAGACGTGGTTATGGATAAAATCATAATCTTGATTATTTTGCTAGATATTGTGATCACAATGATTAATCGTGATTGTTAGTCTTGATGATTTCAGTCCCAAAATTACTTTACTGCATTTCCATTAATATATTGATCAGTCTCTGTGGTTACAGAGGTTGTTTGAAATAATACAAAATACATTTTTCAATATTTCTGCTATGCCAGTATTTTACGATTAACAATTGTAGAAGCTGAAATCACAATATGCGTTTATACACAATTATTTGTCCAGTGACCGGTTGTGTGTAGAGTTTCCACTTCCACCATCGTTTCAATAAATAATCAGGGCATTTCGTGACGTCAGAGTGCAAATTTGGATGTGTGTGTGTGTGTGTGTGTGTGTGTGTGTGTATGTGTGTGTGTGCGTTCCACTCACTGCGGCCACCCCTCTCCAGTGGAGACAGTGAAGAGGGTGAGCAGGGCCCAAGCCACGTTGTCGTAGTGGAAATCGTACTTCTTCCACTCCCGCTTCTGAGCTTTTACCTCGTCCCGGTCATACACCAGGTACTCGCCCCTGATGAAGACACACACACAGGGTTTACAATGAAAACACTCAATAAAAACAAAGTAAACACATTAAAAACCCATAACCCAATAAAAGCACAGTTGATAAGACCACACAGGGAGACACATTTAGTTCAATAAAAAGGTCATTCATCAGTGCAAAATATTAAGTTCTTAAACAGGCATTAAACATTAAGAGAGTATCTTTTAATGTGCAAATTCCTTATTTGTTCGGGTATTATTTGTTTGTCACTCACAGTTCAATAATTTTAAGAAGAGTTTCTACAAACTTCAAACACTGAAAAGCATTTGGCATGAATAGGTTTACATAGAAATAAGAATGAATGCTGAGCGATTAGCAAAGCAGCTGAAGGTTCTATCTTGAATTTGGGTTGATTGAACTAAAAACAAAATAAAAAACAGATATAAATGGATCTTGTAAGCTGTATTTTGGTAGGTACATTTCAGCGTGGGCGGCTGCAGTGTGAACTGAACACCTAGTGCTGATAGTGGCAGTGCTTTTTTCTACTCATTGAGCTACAGAGGACAAACAAACAACAAACTCAGGTGTGAGTCTAGATTCATAGCATATTTCATTTTTCCCGTTTCATGGGTCCATGTCTGTCTTTGAGGTGATATTGTGTTTGTGCATGAATGTAAATGCTTTGCTAGCCTGCTGTGGCTTTTTCACTTGGGGATTTTACACAAATTTCCCCCAGGGGATCAGTAAAGTGCAATCGTATCTTATCTTACTCTATTTTATGGATTTAGAACAGTCTCTAGATCAGTGAAATCAGCTGGTGTAGTGTTTGGTTGGAATGAAAACCTGCAAATTCTTGGGCCTTGATGGTACATGCTTGAGAACCACTGATTTACGCATTATAATTCCATAATATAGACATTAGTATGAATCTATATATTAATATAGAATTTGTTTCTTTGTATATTCCAGTAAGTTACACATATATGTATGCATCACAAATCAGCGGCACTAGAGCCGGAAGAGCTTGGTCATAGATGCTGTGTCACAGACGGAGACTTTGGGTAAATCTTGATGTCCAGACTGCAGACTCGTATTGCGTGACCTCGACACTTGTCAAGGGTGCAGCAGTTGTAGAGCACTTAAAAGTAATGGGACATACTAACTGCTAAAGTTACTACCTAAATGAACCAGTGCAGAGCAATCATTTATCTAATAGGCTGCGTTAACAACCACATTAATGTAAAATTATAGCTAATTATTATAATGTGTGATAACTTACACAGAAATATCTAGATTCAGTTTTCTTGGTGCATGTTATATCATCCAATCAGTAACACAATGTACTTGAGAATTCTCTCTACAAAGGTCTGCAAAAAAAACCTCTGCTTTCATGCCTCTAATAGTCCACATGAAAGCCCTCATGGACTTGCTGGTAGTTTTTGACAAGGGACAGCCCTAAGCCCTCCTTATTGGCAGGAGAGCGTCCCAAAATCGAGGAGTCCGCAAGTCCACACAAGTCCAGAGATTGGGATTCAGCAAAAAGGCTATAGTGGAGATTGAACCTTCGACGTTCCCAGTAACTCCCTCCGCTTGATGTAGATGTAGTCCCCACAGGATGTCCTGGGTCTGTCCTGGGGTCTCCTGTCTGATATACCTTAAAATGTGGAGCTCAAACCACCTCAACTAACTCTTCTAACTCCTCCAGGAGCAGCGGCTCGACTCTTAGTCTGAGTCTGTATCCCCTTACACCCCCCATATCCTTCAATTCCACTCCTGTTTATGTTTGACTATATTAGAACAATCATCAGATGTTTTTAGCTTCACTCTTGACAGTCCAGCCTTGTAGAGGGAATGTTGCTCCCAACTGACTGAAAACAACAGAGGAATGAGAATTCCCAGCAAAGCCCTCTAGATGGCAGCATCAGCATGGCTGATACAAAGGGCCGAGGGATTGAGTGCTCTAAATTTGTCTTCTAAAAAAAGGGTAAAATCCAGGCTGATGGGTAAGTAAACTTTCCATGCACAGACACATTAATTCAAAGACAGACACAGAACATGAAAAGTGGCGCTGATTCGACCCCCTGCTGGAACAGGATTCATTACATCACATTTTAATCATTTGGCTGACACTCTCATCCAGACTGAGTGAGCAGGAAGGAAACATGGCTGCTGCGGGGATCTAACCTGAGACCTTCCTGTTACGGGACGGTCTTTCTAACCACTAGGCTACACTGCTGTCTTCCTGCCTCATTTTCATTTAAGATGTACTTGTTTCACTTCCTTTTCTCACACCCTTGTGCAAAATACTTGTGGAATTGAATGGGAAGTACTTGTGGTACTGAATGAACGGTACTTTTGTTGCTGATTTAAAAGTACTAATGGCACAGAATTAAAAGCATCTGAATGAAAATTAAAAGTACTTATAGTACTGAATGAAAAGTACTCTCGGGTATTGAATGATAAACACTCGTGGTACTGAAAGAAAAGTACTTGTGCTACTTATGGTATTGAAAGAAAAGTACTCTTGGTACTGAAAGAAAAGTATTTGTGCTACTTATGGTACTGAAAGAAAAACACTCATGGTACTGAAAGAAAAGTACATGTGGTACTGAATGAAAAACACTTTCAGTACTGACAGAAAAGTACTTATGCTTCCAAATTAAAAGCACATTAGGTACTGAATGAAAAGTATTTGTTGAACTGAAATCACTCCAGCTGGACCCAAGTCCTGTTTGTATTTCAGAAGTGCTCGACATGTTTTCTCGCTACCTCCGTGTTTTCTCACACTGCCACGTAATAAGCACACGCTACACGCTAATGTACCGCCTGGCGTGTGTTCCGTGTTCCAGAACCAACCTGCAATCACGTGCGAACTCCTTGGACTCGTCCGTGCAGTAGAAGAAGCGTCCCTTGAAGAGCTGCACGGCCACCACAGCGAAGATGAACATGAAGAGCATGTAGACGATCAAGATGTTCAGCACGTTTTTCAGCGAGTTGACCACACAGTCAAACACAGCCTGGGGGGGGGGGGGGGGGGGGCAGAGCGGGAGACATTTACCTTTACATTTTAGACGTTCAGCTCTCATCACACTCTCACACTCTCATCCAGTGTGACTTTACAATGAGTTCTAACAAGGTTTTCTTGGAAGTTTTTCCTTGTATGCTTTCAGGGTCTAAGGCTGGTGGAGCTGGTAGGTTAGGTTATGTAGACTAGGTGGCTGTTATGTCTTGATAAAATCTGTTTTTATGTGTCTTGTGCTTTTCCTGATGTTTGTCCGATATCGTTCTATGATTGATTGCTGATCAGCTAGATCTAGTTAGGCTCATGCTCTGTACAGTCCTTTGAGACATGCATGTGATAAAGTGCTGTATAAATAATCTTGAATTTGCAACAGTGGAATAAGCCAAAATTGCATGCATCCAATAGTAAGGAGGTCAAGGGTCAGTTCATTTAACCCTCAATGTGACCCTTAATGTTCATATAGGTCCGGTGTTACACATGACACTTTTTCACGCAACTCGGTTGGATGCGACTGAGTTTCATCAGAGTTGCACTGTGTATCGCCCCCTGCAATTAACTAAAGAGTTGCGTGCAACCTGACTGCATCAAGTTGAAACTGTTTGAACTTTTTGCAGCTCTGCAACAAGCAATCAAAATGCTGATATCATGTCACGTGACCAGCTGATAGACCAGCTGATAGACACCCAAGAAAAAATCATCAGTCATCCAGTATTTTGTAGGTTTGTGGATTCAAATATTGTCATATTCCAGGTAGTTTAAGTATTTCCCATATAGAAAGTTAACTTGGCAGTGGACTAAGTTGACTATTTCTTAATCATTTTTAAAGTTTGCATTTTTACAGTTATTTTGACACACAGATGGGAAGTCTCTGGCACATTTATATCCTGCTACCCACCCACACCCATGAGAGTTGGACACACACACACACACACACACACACACACACACACACACACACACACAGAGCCCTTACCTTTAGCTTGGGGAGTCGTTTGATGGTCTTGAGAGGACGCAGCACCCTCAGCACACGAAGGGACTTGATTGTGCTGATGTCTTTGCCCTTGCTGCTCCCCCTACAGTTTGGCCAAGGAATAACAGCAGTGTCAGGGGAGGAGTAGAGGGAGGAGGTGGGTGAGGAGTGGGGGGCGTCACAAAGGGCCCTTACTACACCCTTTTGGTATTATTAGTATTAGCATTAACCATTTTTCTAAGGGGGCAGAGGGGAGTATACCCAAAAAGTTGGATTATCTCAAACAAAACAATGTCTATCTCATCAATGGCAATCTAAGTAAAAGCAAAACATGATATGACACTTGCAGTAGTCTTGTATAAAATTGCATATTGGCGTAAACTTCATCGGTGCGGACAATCAAAGCTCTTACAGTCTCTTCTTCTGCGGAAAAAAGAAACTTCAAGTGCGCGTCAAACATGAAACCGGTTCGAGGGAAAGCGATCAGTTGCCTGATCGGATTGGTTTCATGGAACATCAAGAAGCAGCACTATCATCATCATCATCATCATCATCATCACCATCATCGTCATTATCATCACCTTCATCATCATACACGAGACATTCAGTGCATATCGACAGGCATCTCCCGGCAGAATGCCCAGCCAAACCTCTTTCTTTCTTTTTCAGTGACACGCTGTTTGGTTCTTCAGGGGAAATGGGGGTTTTAGATATGGACACATGAGAAGTGGGCTTTCGGTATTACATGGCTAGGATTATGTCGATATAATCCTCGATTTGGAAAACACTAAATGGACTGAGTCTGATACGTTTCACATAGCTTCCTTTCGTTTGAATCCTGATTTCATAAAATGGACTGCAGCCAGAATTAAAGGAAAAAAAGGGGGGGGGCGGGGGTGTGGGTGGCCAAGAAATGGAGGCTATGCGAGACTCTTGAGACATGTGATGCCGCTCGCAGGACGTGACATCACATGACAGAACACAAACAAACACTTTCCACCAATAGCGTCGAACGAGTCATGAGAGCGGACCGGAGGGGGTGTGGGGGTGTGGGGGTGGAGGGGGGGGGATGTGGACGGACCGATTTAGGGCTAAAAGACAAACTCCTTGGCTCGCGTGCTTTTATGCGCTTGTTCCGTCCCCGAAGCCCATAATGGAACGCTCGGCTCTTGATTTGTGCGCCCATAAACCAATATCACTGAGGAAAAATTGGGGGTGTCAAGGGAGTAAATGGCGGAGTTGATCTTTACTGTAAGTGGATGGGCCATTTTCAAAAAAACAAGGCAGAAGGGGGCCTGGACGCCCGCCAAGCCCGGAGCGGAGGAGAGGTCGTCCATCAAGCCTCGCTCTTTAACTATGAACTCAGCTCCCGTGGCAGAAAACGTAAGACAATTCAATTCACGGCTGATTGATTGAGTCTGGGCCTTGGCAGTTCCACGTGTATGCGTGTGTGTGTGTGTGTGGGGGGGGGGTTTGGGGGGGGGGGGGGGGGGGGGGTGCGTGTTTGTGTGTATATGCGTGTTTGTGTGTGTGTGCGTGTGTGTGTGTGTGAGAGACTCAATCGATAATCAATAGGCCTTCCTCCTTTGAAGTTGAGTAGACTGAGGTCTCTCTATCACAGCAGCTTGAGAGTATTAGAGTAAAGCCCAGTAAGGCCATAGGTGTTAGGAATTAACACCAGCCCCCCCCACACACACACACACACACTGATGTAATAAGAAGGAGCTCTTTGAGTCTCACGATTGAGGTATGACTAATAGTAGTACATATTTTTATTGTTCTATTTGAAGATGTGCTGCTCGTGAAAGGTTATTTGACCCAAACAGGACTAATCTGTTTAAATAAAGGTTAAATTAATGCTAATTTCCAGAAATATGTATCGGGGAAGTCTTATGGAGTAAATCAGTCATTATTCGCCTCACATGCAAATGTGGAATCAAGGCAATTCCTCTGAACTTGTGCCACCAAATCAAACCTTTCTTTCTCTTATTTTTTGGGGGGTGAAACTTCTGAGGTGTTTGGATGGGTTCCTGGTGTAGGTGGGTGCGGTGGTGGAGGGGGGAGGAGTGAGAACGGCCCACAGTCAGACCGCCGGGGGGGCAGAGGATGGAAGAAGAAGAAGAGAAGGGGCAACGATACGGCGGGGGATGAGCACGAACGAGCAGAGGAACAAAGAAAGAAAGAGAGAGAAGCCATTTTGATCCGGTGGTGGAGAGCAGGGGAGGAGGAGGAGGAGGAGGAGGAGGAGGAGGAGGAGGAGGAGAGGAAGAACTTTACCGGGTGCTGCTCCTGTCGAGTTTCAGCGAAGATGGAGACAGCGAGAGTCAGTGACAGCGACAGAAAGAAAGAGAGAGAGATAAGACAGAAGAGGAGGAGGGGAAGGAAAGGAAAAACAGACAGACAGATAGATAGATAGACAGACAGACAGACAGACAGATAGATAGATAGACAGACAGACAGACACACAGACAGACAGACATTGATAGAGACGGACAGACAAACACAGAGAAAGACAAGACACAAGACAAAGAGAGAGGGGGTTTGGTAGAAACAGGAAAAAACATCCATATGAGAGACAGACAGAGCAAAAAGGAAGGAAGGACAGCAAGATGGCCAGCGATTGGTTAGAAACACACCTGCCCAGAAATACCCTTCACCCCACCCCCGCATCCGCCAACATACACACACTCAGAAACACACACACACACACACCACTCCCTCTCCCTCTCCCTCCGCAACTCCCCCCCCCCCCCATCTCTCGTCTCCATGACAACTGGATGGGATGTCTACATACCTGTTTCCTGTCTCCTAGATTTGTGACTGGATAATGGGAAGCTGTAGTCTATCTACAAAGTATCTATATATATCCATCCATATACATCATGATAGTATTTGCACTTCTTCCTTCTCACTCGTAAATTACACACACTTAAAGTTTCCATTAAATGGTTTGTTATCATCTTGCTGCGCCATTATATCGCTGTCGTGTGAAAAAAACCTTGTTTCTCCAAAATGTCAATTTTCAGGAACGGTCGTATTTTAAGCTTGAAGACGATGGATTTTTGAGTTCATTTTGAGTTCATTTTGAGTTCAAGACCAAGAGGTCAGAGAATTTTCTCAACCCATAGAGGAGCATGTAATCCTTCAAGTGAAGACCTGAAAATCCTCAAAAATGGAGAGACAAGATTTTCACATGACAACAGTGATTTGTCCCAGACTGGGTCATAGAATGATTAAAGTAGGTCCCCATACTAATCTGATGTTAAAGCTACAGATATGTTACTGTTTGTTGCCAAAGCCTTCCAACGTTTCTGCAATTAAGGGAAGGCTAAGTAACATACTGGGCTGGTAGGTCGGGAGCTTTAAACAGGGTATATTTGGTTTATTAGCCTTCATTATATCCCACAAATCAGGGTTTTAGGGTGCAAGAGGAATTCTTTTGGAAATGCTGGTCTCCAGAGAGTAAATATAAACCTTATTGCCTTGGTGTGGCAATTTTGGAATAGAAAAAACATAACTGCACTAGATTAGTACCCTCTGATGGGTTTATTCAGCAATATTTCAACCTCAACCTGCCTTGGTCAGGCAAACACTCTGTACATGGCTGGGAACTGATGTCCGACAGGCAGTTAGACGCATTTAGTCAACTGTCTACAGTAGTTCACTGAAAACAAGCTGAGGTCAAAACGCTGATGAATAATCATTTGTTCTATTTCATCGTCCTGCTTTTTGTATTAAACACCTGGGGCTGGATTCACAAAACCTTCTTAGGAAAAGAAAATCCTCTTATGTGCTATTTTGTCATAACATTCAGTCTAAAATATTTTCTTTACTTTCTTCATATTTTGCTTCCTAAGATAATACTTAAGAATCGATGCTATTATTGAAAGCAAAGTTCTCAAGCATTTGACATATGAGTGGATTTAAATTTTCAAATCAGCATAGGTCATATTGATATAGCTAGCAGACAGAGGGCATTATGCTTATTTAAATTACTGAAAAGACATTTTCAGTCCTTTTATGCTTGTTTACATCTCAGTTGCTAGACAGGCTATATTTGAAAAGTTCATAAATAAGAAACCAAGAGAATTTTGTAAGAGATGAGACTAATATTAAGAAAATACAGGGGAATTGCACTTAAGAGACAGGAACATCTTAAAATGTCTTCTTTGGTAACTTCTTAAGATCTATAGTAACAGCAGTTTTGTGGATCCAGCCCCTGGTCAGGACTCCTCCCTCCCTCCCGGCCGTCCTGAGCTCAGCTGTGCTGCTGTGGCCTGCTGTACTACCGGCTCTATGAAGTATTACCTTCACGGTTGGATGAGGAAACTCGATTGCTGCATCCATTTACACCGATTCTTATCTTATCGCACCATAATGATCAATTAGACCTGGCCTACAGCACAAATTGCCCTCATTAGATCTACAATCATCTAGTGGGATTTTATCAAAGCTCTTTTGCATGACTGGGAGGCAAATCTGCGCAGGGGGAGAGAAAGACGATGAATGTTTAGAGTTGGCCGGTTCCAGGTTTTCTTGACTCTGAGACAAGGTAGAGCACACAAGCACACACACAGCAACCAGAAACCAGGATCCGTGTGTACTGTCCCATACACACACACACACACACACACACACACACACACACACACACACACACACACACACACACACACGGCGTCAACGTAAAGAAAACGGTAGTCCCGCTACCGCATGCAGTTCTCAGTCATCGTGACGGTATCATTCCGTGTCATTCAACGTCATTCGGAGGATGAAGGGTGCCAGAAGCGCATTTGTTGAGGCTAAAACCCAAAGCCTACAATCTTGTTAAAACTAAGCCATTGTACAATCTCCGTAACCATGCTGAAAAAAACTCTGTACAACGGCTCTGTAATGTCCCTGCTTTTAAACTGTGACGTGCGGCTCAACAAAGTGAGGTTCCACAGGCGTGTGTGTGTGTGTGAAACCCTCGTCCCTTAAGCAAAATAGCTCAGCCTGGAGCAGATGATGGGAGCGAGGAGAATGAGGAGGAGGAGAAGTGGAGGAGGAAGAGGAAGAGGAGCAAGGAAGGGTGGCGAGAGGAGGCGAAAGTGGAGGGTCGATGGTGGGAAGGAAGGAATCCTAAAAGGGAACGGAAAGGATAATCAAGGAAGGGGAGAGGGGGAAGAGAGGAGGAGGGAAGGAGACTAGTGAAGGAGGGGAGGAGGCATCCTCTTCTGGGAGGGGGGGCATGCTGCGGAGGGTGCAGGAGTGGAGTGATTTTCGACTTGCTGTAACAAACCTATCAGTCGGTAGGCATGACAGAATTTGATAGGTTCTGTTTTTTTTTTTTTGCAATTGCAGCTACTGCTCGGCCTTCCGCTTAAAGAGATACTTCACTTTGGTCGAACATTTTCACTTTTTACTACATATATCTCTGTAGGAGTTCATGAACAGTCCACCACCATGATTGGCCGCTCTGGGGACCTGTAGTTAGTGCCACTTTCTTTCATTTTGAAAAACATGTCTAAAAATCATACAATCTGTCACATCTACAACTTTGGAAAATTATACCCAGGTAATGTAATACTTTTCATGAGGTAAATTTTCCTGTTTGCTGGGAATGGTGACAGCAGATCCAGGGGAAACGTAATATTGGTGGTTGAATGCTCCTGTACTTTCACACAGCTGTGAAAAGCCTAATGTTGGACCAAAGTAAAATATCACTTTAAACTCATACTACCTGTCTCCTGTATGCTGTGCTCTTAAACACTTGTATGTGCACCTTCCCCATTCTGCTCCTTGGTTTGCCTTTGCTGCTGGTGGTTTCCTTGAACACTGTTTCTCTGCGTTCAGACTGCTAGCAACCACATCGCCGTACTTCTGTCCAATGTGGTACCACTGGTGTTCCAGTTATGTGCTGGACATATAGCACTGCTCGCATGTCACTGGCTGCGGATGGACGATGTTTGTGCCCAAAAGTTCAGCTGCAGCCAGCTTTTCTGACTATCAAGGAAACAAGGTGACTGTGGTCAACATCGGCCGAGATTTCTCTGGTCCAAAAAAATGAGTGGACTTCCGGCAAGTGGTTTCCTGAGCTGCTGGCAGTGTGAACGCACAGTGATGATGACATTCACAACAGCACAATACTGTAAAATATAGGCAAAGGCGCCAATATTTGTTAACTTCAGAAACATATGTATAATCAGGTAACAGTGTACTTACGATGGCCATTAGCTTTCTGTGTAACACATTTTACAGGAGTACATTTATTGCCTGGGATTTGGTCAACACTGAACATCATTAACATAGTTTTGAGTGATGCCATCTACCACATCACGGTTTGTGTTCAGGTTCATGCAGCCACCAAGGCAGACATGCAGTAGGCATCCACAGAGATGAGGAGGATGAACACACAAGTCTTTCTCTCTCTCTCCCTTTCTCACTCTTTTCTCGCACACAAACACACACTCAGTCCTTCTCAGGTGCATATATCATACATATCTGATATATATATATATATATTTGGCTACGTACCTCAGCAAAATAACAAATCATTCCACCCGCCACGCCCTGGCCCAGCATGCCTCCCTCCCTCCCTTCCTCCCTCCCTCCCTTCCTCCCTCCCTTCCACGTTCAGTCTAACTTCCCCAGGTCGTGCAGAGGAAGGAGAGTTAAATACCTGCGCCTCCGGTAACGTTAACATGGCCAGAACAGTGAATAAGTGTGTGTGTGTGTGTGTTTGAAAGAGAGAGAGGGGACAAAGGGATGAGGAGTTGTGCCCTGGCGGTGTTCCTCCCTGTGGCGAACGGATAGCCTGGGCACTTAAAGGGTTAAAGGTGTCTGGGGCGCCCTCACCCCCACGGACCGACCGGGACCTCCAGCCAGGAGGAGGGGGGGAGGAGGAGGTGAGGGTGGGTGGGGGGCTCTTATGGGTGCTGGGGTGGTGGGGGGGGTGGGGAGTTGAAGGGTGTGTGTGGTGGGGTTGGGTGGGGCGGAAGGGTGCATTAAGAAGCAAGGGTTGGTGGTTGGGTTAGCGCTACTGGGCGCACTATTTTTTGGTGAGGGGAGGTGGTGGGGGTGGGGGGGCTCTTATGGGCGAGGTGGGGTTGGCGAGGGAGGGAGTTGAAGAGTGCCAAGAGAGAATGGGTGCTAGGGAAGGGGGGGGGTGGGGGGTTAGGGATGGGTGGGGAGGAAGGGTGCAATGGGAAGCAAAGGTAAGGAGGATGGAGTAGGGCATTCAGGTACAAGTGCAAAATTTAATGGGAGGAGGGCTTTTATTAGGGGTGGAGGTGGTGAGGGAGGGGGTTGGAGGGTGTCTAGAAGGGGGGTGCAACAGGAACGCACTATGGGGGTGGGGGGGTGGTGGGGGTGGAGGGGCTTGGTAAGTAAAGGTTTGGGAATCAGGAGGAAGGGAGTGCAAACAGGCCGAGGAGGAGGTGGTTTAGGTCAGAGGGGAAGGATGTCTGGGGCACTTTTTGAAGGGGTGATTTCAGGCAAGGTTGGGGGTGGGATAGGGTGCTACACTCTAAAAACTTGGGGTACACCTTCAGAACCTTAGGGTTCCTCATTAGAAATTACAGAGGAACTGTCCCATATGTAAAAAATATTTGTGGAAGTACCATAAGCGCTCATGAACTCTTTATGAAGGGATTCCTCAGGGTACCATCTGAGGGTCCCCTATGGTTGCAATCTGAACTCCTTAAGGTTTTTGGGAGCCATTATACTTTTTAGAGTGTAGGTCAGAGGGGGTTGGAGGTTGGTGAGTATCTTCCAGGTTAGAAGAACGTCAGGGAAAAGGTTTGGGCGATGGCTGGTGGTCGAGGTGAACGTGGTGGGGAAACGTAGAGAAAGACCTGCTGAAACAACGGTACGAGTGATGGTGACCAATGAGGAAAGAGAGAGAGAGAGAGAGGCAGATGGAAAGAGAGGGAAAAGAGAGAGAGTACGAGGGAAGGCTACACGAAAGGGAAAGAGACAGAGAATGAGGTGCCAGTATGAAAAGAGGGACAAAAAGAGAAAATGTGGAAAGACAACAGGACAGAGACACAGAAAGAAAGAGAAAAACGGAGCAAGTTTAAAGACAGAGAAAGAGAAAGGGAGAGAGAGGGTAGAGAGACAGAGAGAAAGAGAGAGAAAGAGAGAGGAGAGGGTAGAGAGACAAAGAAAGAGAATGACAGAAAATGATGACATCTGAAGTACAGTAGGGTGACAGAGGAACTGACAGATCGACATTGCCTGGCATATCAGAGGCACGAGGCTGGGCGACAAGGGTCTTTCTATGGGTGGTGGTGGTGTGTGTGTGTGTGGGGTGGGGTGGGGGGGTGGAGATGAGGAAGAGGAGGAGGAGGAAGAGGAAAGGGGAAGGGGCACTTACGTGAAGGCGAAGGCCACCAGAGCACCACTAACCACTATAAAGTCCAGAATGTTCCACAAGTCGCGGAAGTAGGAGCCCTGGTGGAGAAACAAGCCCAGCACCACCATCTGGAAGACAGGGAGCATGCTCAGTACAGCACACACACACACACACACACACACACACACACACACACACACAGACACCGATACACAGATACACACATACATGCACACTACAAATACAAAAAAAACACAGATACAGAAACACCTAGAAACACTCACACACACACACGTGCACACACACACACACACACACACACACACACACACACACACACACACAAACAGATTCCACCATGCACACACAGATGCACACACACACAGAAACACAACTACACACACGCATGCAACCACAGACACAAATAGACACATACACCCACACAAACGCAAAAGTATGGACATCACTTCTGCTTACACACATACACACACACACACACACACACACACACACACACACACACAGTGATACTTGGTTACCTTGATCAACATTTCAAACGTGAAGACGCCTGTGAAAACGTAGTCAAAGTAGCGCAGCACCTGCAGAGCAATACAGCACCATGGGAGGTCATTATCACATTAGAGAGTGATAGAGGGAGAGAGAGAGAGAGAGATAGCAGATGGAAGATAAACAACAGGACAGAGATAGGAAGATGGAGCCAGACAGTGACAGAAAGAAACAGGGAGAATAATGAAAAACGGGAGAAAAAAAAAGAAACAGAGAGAGAGACCAATAGATGAAAGAGAACGGGAGAGTTTAAGAGAGAGAGAGAGAGAGAGAGAGAGACAAATAGACTGACACCAACAAACTATAACAAACCACCTAATGCTAATTCTAAACTTAAAGCTAACCTTTAAAGTAATAATCTGCAACATTTTCATATAAATACATGTCTGTTTTGTTACTTTCTATCACCGATTGCTATAACAATATATTTTTTATAGATTTGCTACATCCTTGTGAGACATTTACTCCTCATAGGGATGAAGGTACACACACACGCACACACACACACACACACACACACACACACACACACACACACACACAGAGCGGTGTCTCACGTTGTTTCGTGGTGACTCAGGCCAGACTGGGTCCTCTGCAGCGAGGGCGATGCTGCTCATAGCGATGACAGACAGGATGCTGAACTCAAAATACTTCAGTGTCAGGATGTAGTGACAGCACTTCCGAAACCTGGTGCAACCACACACACACACACACACACACACACACACGCACACACACACACACGCACGCACACACGCACGCACACAAATGGAAATAAGTTTATTTTCATTGCAGACATTCATGATTTCCAAAATATTTCCAGGCCTGTAAAGCAAATTCTTCATATTCCACAACTTCTCTATGTTTTCCATAACTGGTATGTACACACTCACACACACACACACACACACACACACATACACACACACAAACTGACACACTAGACCTGGATCAAATAGTATTTACAATAATAAGTTGACTTGCACTTTCCTGGGATTGTCTGGCACTAATTGTATTGTTGTTTTTTCAGTTTTTTACAAAACGAATGAGATTTTTGAAATAATGTAAGCCGAAATAACATATGACAAAGTTATTACATATTTTAATGCATAAAAAAAAAATCAAAAACTATTTTGCTAACAATCATGGTGCAGATTTTGCATTATCCTCGCCTCAAAATCCACAAAATGCTGTAATGCTAAGCTAAGTATGGCTAGCAATTTTTTCATCAGAATCACCTAAACTAACAAAGAAATGAATAACTGAGGAATCCTGAAAAGTAAAAATAATCAATATTAGCACTGGATGTCGTTAAATACAATCATTTTACCCCTTTTCATTTTCATGTTAAACTGAAAGAGGGTAAGATCCAGAATCTCTTATTTGACCAAGGTTTTACACACACCCACACCCACACCCACACCCACAAACACACACACACACACTCACGGGTTGGTGGTGGACATGATGAAGCAGGAGCTGTAGGGAGGCATGGGTTTGGGGCCGTCCTCGTCTCCCCCCTCGTCCTCCTCCTCCTCCTTCTTCTCCTCGCTCTTCTTCTGGTCTGTGTTGGCGTTCTTGTTCACTGAGACGGAGAAAAAACAGAGAGGCGGAGAAGAGAAGGATAGACAGATAGACACAAAGAGGTCAGCATCAACAGAGCAGGACAGTAAACACATGAAACACTTCCACTGGCGTTGTTTTTCAGAACAGAACAGAGAAAGACTGGATTCAGCCCAGTATTATGGTGGGGAGACTCCTGGAGGGAGTATGGAGAGTGCAAGGTGGGGGGGGGGGGGGGGGCTACTTTTAACGATGCTTTCACAGCAGGGAACCTATAAATAAGGAATAGTCAGATATGCCAGAGCCAGGTGTGAGCGTTAATTGGACAGAAACTCTAAAGCCTGCAGCACAATTTGTATTGGAACGGATGGGAAGTCCTTACCTTAGCTTTTGATGCCCGAGTTTCAAACGCGCTCTACCTCGGCAATGACACCGACGGTCATTTGTTATTTGGTTTACCAGCTATTATATCATGGTCTGGGTGAATACTTGATTCTGATTGGCTGCAGGGTGTCCATTAATTCCTGATAATGGACACCTACTAAGTAGTTCCAGTGAAACTGTCTGTTCGCCGTTCTAAATTAATGCGCTGGCTACGTAGCATCAGCCTGTATCTAAAATGAGTAACCATAGCAACAGGGACACAGTCAAAGCCTCCGTTTACAATTTGTATGTTCGTGAAAATCTTGATATTGATTTAGAGACAATGACATGGCTGGATAGCTAGCTAGTCTTGTTGTTAAACATACTGTCAAATTATATTTACTGTTTGTTATTGACCTTGAATGTTGCTAGCATAACGTTAGCTTTCTGGCTCATAGCTGAGCCAAAGGGTTCTATGAGCTGAGCGGACTAGAAATATCTCCCGCTGCCAAGTCGTATCTAAGGTTCGTCCTATTTACTGGAGTAGTGAACAACGTTTCCATTGCATAAGAACCTTATGGGATGGTAATGATTGTTCCAGGTATTAGTCAAACCCTCAGGTGTTACCAGGGAAACTGAGTCATGGCTTGTGAAAAACTTTAGATTTTGATTACAAAACGCATGAAAATATAAATTAATGGTCTTAATTTTTTTTTCTTTGGCAAGTGACCATGGTATAAGCGGGAGAATCGGACGGTTCTGGCCTCCCCATCGTCCACCAATTCCTGATAACGGACACCTTGTTGGGTATTATCCCTTACATGTTTTGGGTGTTTTCACAATAAATGTTTACTGATAGATGTGTCAAGTTTTAAACATATTTTTGGGACCAGATGCTGTCTTCAACCGCTGCTGTGCAGGTAACCAATAACGTTAACTTCACTGGAGTTTATTCTGTCGGGTAGTGTTTAATCTCACCTCCGGCTCAAACGAGGGAGTTCTGGAGAAATTCTCATCATAAAACGTGGGATAATGAGACCTCGCCGAGCCAAAGGCGGCATCGATCGGCTCCGAGTTTCAAATAGGATTTTCGCAGAATTCCCCAGAAACTAAACTTCTGGTTTATTTATTTTTCTGCCCAAGTAGAGCAAATTTAAATTGTTAGCTTAGCTACAACACTAGCTACATCACAGTGTAAATTCAAGTTAATATACAAACTATTTTGGTAAATTAAACAAGCGAGATAAAAATCGTACTGCCAGAAATATTACAATCGATTGAGTCTCTTTGCCATTGTTGCTTGCCACAGTGTCACCGCCCTTTTCTAACTATTGTGCATTTCTCCAGAACTGACCGGGGTTCAGCGAGATACATATGGCACCAGCACATTAGGGTCCAAATGTTCACAATGAGCGGCGTTGTTGTATTTCATCATGACATAGTACAAAATACCAGTTTACAACTCAAAAAACCTCCATGATGGCACCATCGGCTACACGACTGCCCCCCTACTCACCTTGCAGGATGGCGTTGGTGGAGGGGTAGGGGTAGACGGGGGGCATGTCTATGGTCGTGTAGTCGGGCTTGACCATGCTGGTCAGGATCAGGCTGTCCATGCTGTGCAGCAGGGTGTGGGTGTCGGCGTCACGGCGGTTCAGCAGGTTGTTGACGTGGTCCGGGTGATCCGGGTGGTCCGGGTGGTCCGGCGGGAGGGTGTGAGGGTGATCGTGGGCGCCGGCCAGCTTGCTGTTGTTGCGGAAGTTGTCCAGGTCCTCGTTGTACTGCTGGATGGGTCGAGTGGTAGAGAGGCTGGGACCACTGCTGTGGTGATCCCTGATGGAGGGTGGGTGGGGGGGTGGGGGTGGGGGGGGGTGGGGGGGGTGGAGGAGGAGAGGGATATGAGGAATCAGGGAAAGAGGAGATGGAAAGGGAATGAAAGAGGGAAGCGGAGGTGGGGGAAGGAAAACTTTATTAAAAAAAACAGATGGAGGCACAATACTGTATGTACAGAAAAGTGACAGAAAAAATGTACAATGACAAATGTGCATTGTTCCCTGTCTGAATGCAGACCAACATCAGCACCAACACAGACAGAACATACTATTATACAAATATGAATGTAAACATATTGCTTGCTCTACCCCAACACAGATAGATAGACACACACATACAGTCTGAAATTAACTTTTTGGCTCACCTGCCAAGAACTCTAAACGAAACTAAAAATATTTACCTGCCAATAATTATTTTTACCATCCAAAATATGCCAAGGTTTGCAGACGCATAGATGTCAGATACGTGCCAGGCAGCCAATCAGATACACTTTGATACAGAGCGATTATTTTGCTTTGATTTGATTGGCTGATGGTCAGAGAGCGTGCATGGTGAGCAGGGACAATGTTTAAGAAAAAGCAAAGACTAAAGACTGTAATAAGAAGCATTCAAATGTTATTGTCTCAAAAAGTTACCGGCCAGTGCGGCTGATCCTGATTGATTTATCCACCAAAGACAAATTTTACTGCCATTTGGTGCTTGGCAGGTGGTAACTTCAGACCCTGTACACATACACACACACACACACACACACCGCACACACACACCGCACACACACAAAACCCCTCCTTCACTCACTTCCTATTACGGTGCTGCCGGCTCCTCTCCTGGTTGCCGTGGCGATGCCGTCTGGCCTTCCTTCCTTCCCCTTCCTCGCCCTTCTCCCCCTCTCCCTCCGTCCCTCTGGACCTGTGCCTCCTGCCCTCCTCCCCCTCCCTGGCTGCCCTGCGGTGCTGCCTGGCCCTCCTCTGCTCCTTGCCCCCCTCTCCCCTCTCGCCGTGCTGGGGGGAAACGCTGCGAGCCTCCCTGCCCTCCCTGTTCCTGTGCCGGTGGCCCCGGTGGCCCCGGTGGCCCGGCCTCTCCTCGCCCTGCTGGCCCTCCACGCTGCCCTCCACCGTGCCCAGGGAGGTGCAGCTGAAGCCGTGCCCCATGCGGGTCTCGCCCGGCTGGCCCGGCTCTCCGCCGGCTCTCTGGAGGTGGTGGTGGTAGTAGTAGTGGGGGGCGGCGCGGCGGTAGTGGCCCAGGTCCTGCCGCTGGTACTCCTGGTCCAGGGGCAGGTCCCCGGGCCGCGTCTTGTTGGTGTTGTTGTTGCGGTTGTCCTGGGGGTTGACCACCAGCGGCCGGTCCAGGTGGGTCTTCATGTCGCCGCGTGCGTTCCGTGGGTAGGACACCTGGGTGGGGGGGACAGGGCAATGGGGGGGGTGGGTGGTGCTGTTACAAACTTCAGAGTGTCTTAAGTCTTAGATCACAACTACAGCTGGTTTTCTTTGGTCCCAGCCATAGCTAAGGTAAAGTTTACTTCGTTGAATTTTTGTATTTGCTACATTTAGGCTCACACTGCCCAAGCGAACCAGGGTTTGAAACAAAAGTCACATGGACTCACAAATAGTTCATTTATTGAGCAGAGGACAGACTTTTGGTAACTTGCCACCTGTAACCTGTCATCCTATGAGATTTTGACATGGGTGGGGGGCTGATCTTTGTAAGTCTGGCAAAGCATTAGCTAACCCAAACCCATAAAAGTGAATGCTACATGCCCTTAACACACAATAACACACACTGCAATGAGATACATCCTACATCCGATTTTCTGACTATCTGTGGCCTGAAATTTGTGTGTATTGCGGTATTAGATGTTTTATTTCAACTAGCAAGTAGAACATTCAAGTACTCTGATGGCGCATTCACGTCATATCGTATTTACCGTGTATATGAACTGCTAACTGGGAGAAACTGTTCACATCAAGCTCCTATTAGTAATTTTAAGTAGGATATGTGGGAATTTTGCTCAAAACAAGTGGTAAACATAGCAGGGAATCCATCAATGTCAGCAGTCTGAGGTATTAAAAAAGCCAAATGATCAGATATTGATACTGACACAATCAACTTATTTACTTACTTACGGATGTGGACTTTCCAATGAGTAAAGCATGTGAACACTATCAAGCTGAAGTAACAAAATAATGTTCTGCCGTTTCTTCCGTGAATTTGGACTTGGATAAAAGACCAGCAGCCAGCAGACTATTTAAAGACTGGTGTGACTGTAGTATGAGTGTTTCTGTGTTGAGGCGTGTTTTACAGGCTTTTTGGGTTTGATTGTTGGACTGGCCTTGCATGCAGGTGTGTATTGAGATGATGACACAAGTGACACAATCAATCTTATAAAACACGGTAAGACATGGTAAGAATTCTGAAGGACCTGCAGACGCCCTGATGATTTGAGCAAGATTAGCAAGGTGTATTAAAAAATAAAAGGGCTTCGAGGAAACTTTAGGGGTTTATCAAACTGCAGGGATATTTCTTACGGGACGTTCTCTTCAAGCAGGGAGTTTATTGGCTTGCTTTGGAAGAAACCCCAATGCACCTAGCAGTTTTAACGGTGTACAACACCACTCATGTCACCAGTGCTGAGGGATATCTCTGAAAAATGGACTGAAATATGTGGGCGACATATTGACTTTTGTTGTGTATTTCAAACTTGGTCTTATTGCTGGAGGACAGTGTTACTTTGATGAGACGGTATCAGTCCAATCAATGTGTATGGCAAATTAAAGACAAAAAAAACCCTGTTGCACAAAAACCATGTATCTGCAAACAGTTCTTGTGTAATGAAGAAAACAGTGCTCATTTTCTCATTGACACCCATGCATGTTTTAAATGATTCAGTTGGCTCGTAACAGGTTTCATGGACCCAAGGCTCATGAAAACTCATGAAACTCATCAAACACAAAAACAACACCAAAATTGCAGTTACATGGTTTTTCGGTAGCAGTTAGCGATTAGCTTCAAAGCTGATGCATCTGACACTGTCCAAGCCTACTTTAACCTTTCTCCCACCTGGCAGTTTAAACCTCACTTCTGTCTCAGCATTCTCCAAAATAAACCCCAACTCTGCTGCGCTTGCTCCCCCTGCTCCTCTATTCCTCCCCCCCCTCCCCCTCCCCCTCCCACCCTCCCTCCCCTGAGCCACAGATATACACAGTTCGGCAAACAGTCCACCATTTTTGGCTCCACATGAACAATTTGCAATAGAAATTGTCATGAATCTTTCCAGCGCCGCAAAATGGCACCTGCTCAAGCTCTGAATCTGCAGTTTGCCGAGCCACATCCAGTCGACTCCTGATAAGTGCATACTCTTTTTTTTTCTTTTTTTTTTTTGAAGTGCGCTACACTTCGCCCCGCTCCAATTCTGAGTCCGCTGCCTTCTTTGGGAACAGCTCTGGATTTCTCTGCATGCCCCACTTTAATAATGCATCGCTCCCAAGCACGCAGCATCAAGCCGTCCCATATAGCAGTGGCTAGCGCAATAATAACACTCTTTCACAGGCTTAAAGGGACATTACACCCTGGAATCAAGACATCTGTGAAATGCCGCATGACCTAGAATACACAGTAGTTAAAAAGCAGGCCAGGCCCTTGTGTCTCCACTGCAGGTCATTACATATTACACACAGATGCCCTGAAACGTTTTTCTTTATATTTACATAACTAGGTAGCATGGCACACTGTGGCTGATGGATTCAAAAGCTTACCAGCCACCTACGTATATCATCACTGAAGCAGATTTGAATAACAGAAAAATACCAAACAATGATTGGATACCTGCCAAAGTGGCTGGCAGCCTGTATATTTTTCTCTGTGTTTACACAGCTGGGTAGCAGTGTACCATCTCATATTGATATCATTAATAGGGATCAGCTCTCAAATTATAGATATAGATTATAGATTTTAATTGGATTTTTCACCTAAACTTGTTTTGGGTTTCCTGAAGAAGACTTAAGAGTAAGTTCATCTCGCCTCCATTTACTTACAATGGAAAGATGAACTTAATCTCAGGATTTTGGTAACCCACTATTGGTAAATCTGTTGCAACCTTGCAGCTCTTCCAAGTTGCATGAATCAAAAAAGACAAAAACAATCAGCTACTCTCGGAGAACAGTTGACAAAGTGTTAATATTAAAAACCTTCAGGACCATTTTGTCTTTAAGGGGTTGGAACCCTTGGGTGCCTCCTACACCAGGTAAGAGCAACTGTTTTTTTTTTTTATACTGGTGTCTATTTGGTTGGTGCTTAACTATTTTAGATGCCACTGAATGTATGGCATTCAGTCAAAAAAGAAGAAAAACCTTTTGCACAGCGTGTCAGTTGAAAGGTGAATACAATCCTGTCACCCTGACAAAGGCTATTGCAGCCAAAACGTGTCGTTTTTTAATATTAAAGCTTTGTCAGTTGTTATCCAAGAGTAGCTAATTCCCTTTAGGAAATCCTTTGGGAAACCCAGCTCAAGCCGGTTCACAATTTAAACTCTGATCTGGAGAGATTTGCGGCCTCAAATCACCTCAAAGCCCCGGCTGAACACGGGGGTTAATGTCCCTTTAAGCGATTACAATAACTTATCACTCTACACACAATATACACCAAAATATCCACCATATATATATCAGGAGTAGACTGCATATATATGTGTATACGGGCGTCCAGGCGGGGGGGAACTCCTCACCTCCTCTCCCTCCCCTCCCACCTTCCAGTCCTCCTGCTCCAGCTCGTTGTAGAGCGCCTCGCGACTCGTCATCAGGTTCTGACGGCGGATCTCGCTGGTCCGCTGCTCCCACACAGACTTGTTGCCCTTGATGTGGTTCTTCTGCTGCTCCTTACTGTGATGAGGAGGCATCGAGGGGAAAAGGGTGTGACGGTGGGGGGGGGGGGAATGGAGGGGGAGAGAAGAAAGGAGGAGAGAGTAGTGAGGAGAGTTTGAGGAAGAGAGTTGAGATGACAAAAGTGAGGGGAGGAAAGACAGGAAGGAGGGATGTTGAGGAAGGAGGAGAGAGGGAGGGGTTGATGGAGAGAGGATGAGGCAGAGGGGAGAATGGGAGGGAGGGAGAGACAGAAAGAGAGAAAGACGAGAGAGGGGAAGAGATAAGAGGAAACTGTCAAGATCTCTGTGAGGAAATTGGTTCATTGCAGCAGCAAGTAGTAACAGGAAACAGCAAAGAAAACTAGGATAAGTAAGCTTTTAGGGTTTTATAAATATTTGCACCTGACAGTTTCAATACTAGTGCATAAGTAGAAATGTATGTAAAAGAATGGATGACACGGCTGTTTAGACCAGACAATGGAAAAGCTTTCATGAACTGGATATAGGTTGAATCACTGTTGTGTTTTATCAATTGGTGAAAGAGAGTAGGAAAACATACATTTATCTGAAAATGTCACATATTACTTTAACTCTTTGGTGGTTGAAAGAAAGCTTATGAGCAAATCTACATGGCATTTCCAAAACTTTTTGTGCTTTGGATATATTTTGGACATTTTCCTTAGCTTTTCCACTTCTACCCTAAGGTCCCTCATGCAGGTCCATCATTACAAACACATGTTTCACAGCCAAGCTTTGTTCAAACTCACAAAACTTTATTTTAAATTCTAGTCAAGATCTCAAGGTTTCCATAATAATAAGATAGCAAATTTTACAGTTACCAACAGCAACCAATGTTTAAATCTTTTCATATACTTCATCAGTTGTAGTTGCCCTAAATAGGTTTTTACCCAATTGTTTTGTAGATGGAAGCACTTTGGGTTGCCTCCTAGCCTCAATGGCAGTAAGCCTAAAGTTTATTAACCATAATTAATTCAGAGATGAAGTTCTTAAGTAGGAAAATTAAAGAAATTCATAAGAACTAAGAAAATTGTGAGGAATTGCACTTAAGAGCCTTCTTAAGAACTTCCTAAATTTTCCTCTTATGTCATTTCTTAAGCTCTATCTTAAGAACACATCGGTGAATCCGGCCCCAGGTTATCCAGGACCTTGCTAAATGATTGACAAGTGTCTAAGTGACAAGTACGCTGCGGCATAGAAACCACCAGCTTCTAATCTAGCCGTCAAAAGGCCGGGCCCGCCACAGCGACTGGAGCGTCCGGCGGCTTGTAAAGGAGCAGCAGGTTCTGCACGTCAGTCTGATGCGTCCCATTGTCAGCAGATTCACACAGCGCCGACTGTCCGCCTCTCGCTCTCCTCCAGCCGGCATCACAAAGCCTCAAATCTGTTTCTTTCACTCTCAGAACAATTGCTTTAGTCATGTCTTAGAGGACGAGCATGTGTCAGTGTGTGTGTGTGTGTGTGTGTGTGTGTGTGTGTGTGCGTGTGTGTATGCCATATGCGTGTCAGTCACAAATGTTAAGAGAAAAAGAGTTGACAAGTTGAGAAGTTGACAGCGAAGAGTCCATGTGGTGTGTTTTTTGTGTGTATATGTGGTGTGTTTTTTGTGTGTATATGTGTGCGTGTGTGTGTGTGTGTGTGTGTGTGTGTATGAGTGCCATGGGCATGAATGCATGTGTGCCAATGTGAAATCTTAGAAAAAAATGCATGTGAGGGAGTTTTGGGCATAAGTGTGTTTGTACTATATGTGTGAGTGTGCATGTAAATGTGTGTGTGTGTGTGTGTGTCTGTGTGTGTGTGTGCGTGTGTGTGTGTGTGTGTGTGTGTGTCTGTGTGTGTGTGTGCGTGTGTGTGTGTGTGTGTGTACTCACGCGGCGATCGACAGGTTGGCTGCTGACAGCGGGCTGACCTCGGCCACCTCCTTGGCCTTCTGCAGCGCCGTCTTCTGATTGGCCGCCTCCTCTTGTTCCTCCTCGTCCTATTGGAGGAGGAGAGAATCATGTCAGCCACATCCTCTTAGTTTTAATTTTAATGGATTGGCATAAAAATGATAAAAAGAACAGAAATGAGAAAAAAAACGATGATGCAGACGGGGTACTGCATCATTTTTGGGGGACGACATGTTTACTATTGCCTTGTTTCATTTTTTTTTTAAATAAATGACATAATGTATTTGTTTTTGTTCTGTTTGATCCTGTACCTTGGTGAGCTCCTGGGCGTTGGCCAGGTTGTCGACGGCGATGGCCAAGAAGACGTTGAGCAGAGTGTCTGTGGTGGCGGAGGTTAAGGAGAAGGAGGGATAGAGGGAAAATGGGCGAGGGAGGAGAGAAAGAGAGGAGAGGTAGAATAAAGGAAGGAAACAGATGAGAGAGATAGAGAGCTAGAGAGGAGGTGGCATTTTATTTTTTCATTTTTTGGGGAGAAAAGGAAGGAAGTCGGTCGTCATCCACATCCTTCTCATTATCATCATTGTGATCTTCGTCATCAAAACCGTTACATGTGTGCAGGGGCGAGCTTTGGCACGTGTATGTGGGAAAAAATGTGTTTGTGTGTGTGTGTGTGTGTGTGAGTGTGTGTGGTTGCATGTTTGTATGTATGCATGTGCTTGTGTGTGGGCGTGTGTCTGCAAATGTATGTCTCCATATGTGTGTGCACGTGTTCACTCCTGTTCATGTGTGTGTGAGGCAGTGTATCTTCATCATCATCAATCATTACCATATCTGTCATCATCAGCATGAATGAGCTTGGGTGCGTGTGTGTGTGTGTGTGTGTGTGTGTGTGTGTGTGTGTGTGTGTCTGAGCCTCGGTGGCGGGGAGGATACAGTTGCCGAAGAGTGTGAGGACGATGAAGAAGATGGAGAAGACCATCCCTTTGTCTGTCACTCCTCCCTGGGACTCAATCCCGTCGTACATCACCATGTTCCAGTCCTCTCCTGTCAGGATCTACAGAGAGAGAGACAGAGAGAGAGAGAGAGAGAGGGAGAGAGAGAGAGAGAGTGAGAGAGAGAGAGAGAGAGAGAGAGAGAGAGTGAGAGAGAGGGGGAGAGAGAGAGAGAGAGAGAGAGAGAGAGAGAGAGAGAGAGAGAGAGAGAGAGAGTCAGTGACCACCGACTGGCAGTAGAAAAGGGAAGATGTGGCTGTCTATATATGTGTTCTCTACCTCAGTGATTCTCAACCTTTTTCATATCAATTTTAGTCCACATTAGGGCCACGGACCCCCATCTGATGAGATTTGGACCCAAATATGAGAATATTTGTATTGTTAGATAGGATTTTTTTCCAGAATTCCATGATAGTCACTCTTCTTCATTCTCTAATTGTGTTAACTTCTTGTAAATGAAATAATGCTGAAGTTTAACAATTCATCAGTTTGCTGGGGACCCCCTTGAACCCCCTCAAGGACCCCTGGTGGTCCCCGGACCCCACGTTGAGAACCCCTGCTCTACCTGACAAGGAGAGGACAGAGATGCACTCCCTCTCCTCAAATGTGAAAAACCACTCTGAAACAAAAAAAGACTACAGTAAGAGAGTCTTTCCTAGCTAAAATTGTGAAATTAACGGTATAATTTCTTCTCTTTAATGATGAAGAACAGTTCAAAATCTTCTTGGGTGAAGGAGAAAGAGCCGCTCTTTTTATCAGCCTTATATACAAGACATTTTACATAGTTGCAGTCTACTTAAAAGCCCAATTAGGGACTGGGGTTGGAAATTAGCAGGAGCTACAAACATCTTTTATAGTTCAGTTGTGAAGTGTAATTATGTTAACTGCACTGTCCCTATCAGATAAATCACCACATTAATAAATAAAATACACAGATAAATCTCTGACTGCCACAAAATAAGAGGAGATACAGAGTGACTTTATACCTTGACTTTTCTCTTTTGATTTTTTAATATACAGAAACACTACTGCATCCACTTTAGATAGAAAGGGAAGAGCAGGGATTAACTGTTTGTTTTATTGTTATAACTGTATTTTATCACCTATTGTAAGTGTGTAAGTGCACAGTAGCTTTGGCTTTCCTGATACAGGCCTGAAACTCTTTTTTGCACTTTGCTTCGCACTTACACACTGCTGCACTTCTTTTAAAATGTTGTATTTTACTTGATTTTATGCATTCTATGTACTTTTTAACTTTATTTTTATTATTATTATTTTTCAGTGGGTTTTATCTTCCATCTTATGTTATGCATTCCTCATTTTTATCTTATTTTTACTATTATTATCAAGTGGGGTTTAT